>NW_028230448.1:2753166-2905333 GCF_043228905.1 Azolla caroliniana | reverse complement strand
GCTGTTGCGAGGAGTACCTGATTTGCCACTATGATGCAACCTACTAGCGACAATTTTTTAGAGCTCCAATGTATCAACTTTTGTCGAATGGAGAGGATAACGGGTGCAATCATAGTCTCCGGCGGTATGTTGAAGCCAATTTGGAAGCCCAAATATTTGGTGGTCGCACCTTGATTGATCCACTTGAAAGCGGGGTGAGGGTGCCACGCCGGATGTGTTTCCTGAGAAAGCCATATTGCACAAGATTTGTGCCAATTGATCATGGCGTTGGATCGCTTGCAAAATAAAACTAGCCCACTTTCTAGCTTTTGGAGGTTTTCCAGGTCCCCTTGCAGGTAGACTGCTGTGTCATCTGCAAATTCTATATCCAGGATGCTTTGGTAAGAATGAGGTATGGGAAGACCACGTAGGTTGAGATGCCGTGAGTTGAGAAAGCAAGAGAGTGCTTCGGCGTATAATAGAAATAAGGATGGAGCTAGTGGACATCCCTGCCGTACAGAGCGGGATATTCGGAAAAAGGGGCCCCTTTCACCTGCCAGCGAAACACAACTGCTGCCATTCCTATAAAATCCTGCAATGCCTTTGATCCATGTCTCTTGAAAGCCGACTTTCCTCATCACACTTTCTAGAAAGTTCCAGCATACCCTATCATAGGCTTTCTCAAAATCTAGTAGCACCACCGCTACCTTCTTGTTGGTCTGCTTGGCAAGGGCTACTGCTTCCCAAAATGAGAAGAGGTTGTCTAGGATGCTCCGATTTCTAACGAAACCTGTCTGTGACGGATGAATGAGTTGAGGAAGAAGTGGAGTTAAACGACGTACCACGATTTTTGCGAGCAACTTATAGACAGTATTGAGAAGAGTAATGGGCCGCCACTTGTGAATGTCGTTGGTGTCATAATATGGCAAGACTCGAACCCATGACCTTATGCTACATGGGTCGAGCTCTTACCATTAGACTATGAATTGTAATTTGTAGAATATTATTTTCATTTATGCTTTATCATAGAAAATTGATGTATATTCCAGATCTCTCTGGAACATTCTAGAAGCTTTAGGATTATTCCTAAAAACACTATAAAAGGAGGCACAAGGCATTGTTTTGAACCAAATTGGTTCAACGCCAGTCTTAAGCCTCTTAGCCATTTTGTACTTATCCTTCACATAATATATTGGCTGTTATCATCATCTCTCTCTCTCTCTCTCTCATCCTCGCTATCTCTCTTTTCGCTTCTCTCTCTCTCTCTCTCTCTCTCTCTCCCTCTTTCTCGAGAGTCTTACGTAGTCCCGTCCTCTTAGTACTAATAGTACTGCTCTTCTTTAGTACTAATTCCATCTCTGCTTAGTACTATTCCTGACAGTTTGAACCAATTTTTCCTCCTACCCTTTTCCCTATACTATGGCTACTGTTAGCGCCCAAGAATATCAATCCGGTTTCTCCGAGCTACAATGCTTAAAAGAAAAATTTGTTGCCTTGGAACAAGAAAACCAACAGCTGATAGGGGATCTGCAACAAATCGCTCTAGAAAAGCAACAAATGCAGCAACAACATGGGGAGTTAGCGTTACGGGTGCAACAACTCGAAGCGGCATTGCAACAACAAGGATCGAGTCCCCAAGGATTTCATAAAGAGCCGAAGATTGGACTTCCTGTGAAATTTGATGGAACGCGATCGCAATTCAGGGGATTCCTTAATCAGGTACGATTAGTCCTCCAAATGCATCCTTCCTGATACCCCACAGATGCATCCCGAGTCGGCTTAATAGGCACGTTGCTTAGCGGCTCAGCCTTAGCATGGTTCGCTCCGCTTCTAGAAAAACAATCGCCCTTGCTTAATAACTTTGAAGATTTTATTAGTGAGTTCAAAGCCTGCTTTGGAGACACCGACAACATCAGGACGACGATCAACAAGATCCGGCAATTGCATCAAGGCGATCGTCCAGCCTCTGCCTACGCGGCGGATTTCCGCCTACTCGCTTCAGACATACCCTGGGATGATCAAGCACTAATGGAGCAGTTTCGCTATGGCCTGCGAAATGATGTCAAAGATCTACTTCTAACCTTCCCCGAAGAACCAAAGTCTCTTACGGAGGCAATCAATCGAGCGGTCCGATGTGACAACCGCCTTTTTGAACGGCGTTCAGAACATCAATTACAGTTACCACGCGCTAGGCCGGAGCCCACTTACGCCGCAGTCGCGGCTAAACCGTTTGCACGAGACATACCTCAAGCAAATACTTCGACACCGATGGAGATCGATACCATGCGTCGACGCGGCCCGTTATCGGAAGAAGAAAAGCAACGACAACGTGCAAATCGATTATGTCTTTATTGCGATGGACCAAGGCATATCGCAATCAATTGTCCCCATAGGCCAAGAAGACAGGTAAATCAAATTGTAGCCTGTACTAAACCCAAGTCAATTCTTCCCTTAGGAGTGTCTGATAGTATTAATAGTACTAATAGAGTGTTTGATAGTATTCATAGTACTAATAGCCCAAGTATCTCAAATAAATTTGAAATCCTTAGTCAATTAGATGAAGAGTTAAACGATTGAGTCCAGCCAAAATAGGAGCCGTTTGGTTGGACAGCAGCCCTAGATCTATACAGCCCATTAGTGGTTCCATTCCTTCCAAGCAAGTTAGCAATGTGTTCCTAGCCCAAGTCATTGTTAGTACTAAAAGTACTCCCCCAGTACCCGTCCTAGCACTTTTAGATTCCGGAGCTAATTCCTGTTTCATGGATCGAAATTTTGCCCAAGCTTCTCAGATATCCTTAAGAAAACTTCCTTGTCCCACATCTGTAGTAGTCATTGATGGTCGTCCCATTGCTTCCAGGAATATTGTAGAAGAATCAGAACCCATTCAAGTTGTCCTAGGTAGTTTTGTGTGTATAATATCATTTAATATAATTAGTAGTCCAGAGCATCCCATTGTCCTAGGATTACCTTGGTTTGAATTTCATAATCCAGCCATAGATTGGAGAACAAGAGAAGTCCGATATCGACCACCCCAATAATCAACTCACCGAGTTTCGACCATTTCACTCCATCAACTACGTGAGGAAGGACCCAAGGAGGCAATATTCCTATTTGCAATATCAGTACATCCTTCCAGCACTATTACGAAGGACTCCTTAGTACAACTTCCGACAAAATATCATCCTTATGCAGATGTATTTGACAAGGTAAAAGCCGGTACCCTTCATCATCACCGTCCCTATGATTGTCCCATCGATTTACAACCAGGAACCGAGCCACCATTGGGACCAATTTACAACTTGTCACCCACCGAGTTAGAAGTCCTTCGAGCCTACATAGAGGAGAACTTGGCAAGCGGGTTCATCCGTCATTCGAAATCTCCGGCCGGTGCACCCATCTTCTTTGTCAAGAAGAAAGATGGCTCACTTCGTCTTGTCGTTGATTACTGCGGATTGAATAAAGTCACCATCCGGAATAGGTATGCATTTCCTCTTATATCAAGTCTTTTAGAGCGAGTTAATGGTGCCAAGTTTTTTTTACTAAAATCGACCTATGAGGAGCGTATAACCTCGTGCGGATCCGACCGAGAGATGAGTGGAAGACCGCCTTTCGCACGCGGTATGGGCATTTCGAGTATACTGTTATGCCGTTTGGCCTAACCAATGCACTCGCAGTCTTCCAACACATGGCAAATGATATATTTAGAGACCTCTTGGATATTTGTTTGATCATTTATCTGGATGATCTATTGATTTATTCGAAGACCCAGGAAGAGCACGATTCTCATGTACTATTAGTACTAAAGCGACTCCGCGAAAATGGTCTTTATGCCAAGCTAGAAAAATGTAGCTTTGACTGCAAGCAAGTGGAATTTCTAGGCTACGTCATCTCCTCAAAGGGCATCGCCATGGATCCAGCTAAAATCCAAATTGTACTAGAGTGGCAAATTCCACGGTCGGTACGAGATGTACAATGTTTTCTAGGTTTTGCTAACTTCTACCGTAAGTTTATACAGGATTACTCGAAGATTATTTTACCTCTCACACAACTTACGAAGAAGGGCCAAGCATTTCTTTGGTCCATAGAAGCAGATATGGCTTTTCGGCATCTTAAGAAAGCCTTTACATCAGCACCGATTCTAGCTCATGTGGATACAAGCAAACCATTCATCATGGAGCCGACGCATCAGATTTCGCCCTCGGTAGCATCCTTTCTCAACAAGGAGATAAAGAAGAGTTGCATCCGGTGGCTTTCCATTCGCGCAAATTCGATGTCGCAGAAATCAACTACGAAATACATGACAAGGAGTTATTAGCCATCGTGGATTCATTTGTACAATGGAGGCATTTCTTAGAGGGCTCTCCACATCAGGTCATTGTCTTTAGTGATCATAAAAATCTTGCTTATTTTCAGAACGCTCGCGTACTAAATCGACGGCAAGCTCGGTGGGCACAATTCCTCACGCGTTTCGACTTCAAAATCACATATCGACCGGGGAAGCAGCAAGGAAAAGCAGATGCACTATCACGACGTTCATATCTTGCACCTCGTCCTGGTGACGCAACATTTGATAATCAAAAGCAAGTAATCTTGGGACCAACACGATTGCACACGACGCGGATTTTTCACACCTCGATGGATTCACGGATTACCAATGACATACGTGCAACCTTGAAGACGGATAGTTTTGCTCAAGACATCCTGGCGCACATTGATACTTCTCGGGCATCCTGTTCTCGGTCTCAACAACCAGGTATTGACTACCGACAATTCGAATATCATGATGGTTTGTTATTCTTTAAAAAGCGCGTATATGTCCCCAATTGCTCCTGTCGCCTTCAAATCGTCCAACATTGTTACGACACTCATATGGCGGGACATTTCGGTAGTACTAAGACGTTGGAGCTAGTGTAACGATCTTTTTGGTGGCCCCACATGCGCCGTTTTGTCGATGACTACGTTCGGACCTGTGATGCTTGCTGCCGAGCAAAGATGCCACGACACCATCCATATGGCTTGTTGGAACCCTTACCGATTCCAAGTAAGCCGTGGGAGTCTATTTGTCTTGATTTTATCACAGATCTACCGGTCTCGAAGGGGTTCGATGCTATCCTAACTGTCGTCGATCGATATACGAAGATGGCACATTTTGTGCCGTGTACTAAAGCCATCACTAGCGAGGAAACCGCCGCTCTTGTTATGCGTGAGGTATTTCGGCATCATGGCCTCCCAAACAGTATTATCAGTGACCGAGGACCGCAATTTGTCTCCAAAATTTGGCAGCATCTCTTCAAGATGCTCAAGGTCTCCTGCAACCTCTCCACCAGCTACCATCCTCAGACCGACGGGCAGGCGGAACGAACAAACCAAATGCTGGAGCAATATCTCCGGTGTTTCCTGAGTTATGAACAGGACGACTAGGCCGAGATTCTCCACTTTGCGGAGTTTGCGTATAATAATGCTATTCACTCCTCGACTCGAGTCTCCCCATTTTTCGCTTATACCGGTTTCCATCCTCGCTGGTTGGTGATCGACACCCCGGAGCTACCTACCAACCCTCGTGCCGAGGATCATTTGGAGAGGCTACGCAAGATCCAGATGGATCTCTCTACTCACCTTCGTCATGCTCAACACACACAGAAGACTTATGCGGATCGTCATCGGATTCCCTCCTCTTTTGCCATCGGAGCTCGAGTATGGCTCTTACGTCGTCACATCAAGACTACTCGACCGTGCGACAAGTTAGATTATCGATGACTCGGTCCCTTCCGTATTACGGGTAAGATTAATGATGTCACATTCTGCCTTGATCTCCCTCCACAGCTTCAGATACATCCGGTTTTCCATTGTTCTCTTCTTGAACCTTATAAAGCAAACACCATTCCCGATCGTGTGACACCACCGCCGCCCCCACTGGAGTTGGACGCCGGCCCGGAGTATGAAGTTGCTGCCATCCTCGATTCCAAACTTGTTCGCAACAAACTTTATTACTTGGTCGATTGGCTCGGTTTTAGTCCAAGCGACCGTACTTGGGAACCCGTCGAGCAGGTTGCCAATGCACAGGATCTTCTTGCTAATTTCCACCGAAAGTATCTGGACAAACCCGGCCCGCAATTAGCACCGACTCGTTCCACTCGTCGTCTTTAAGGGGGAGATAGTGTCATGATATGGCAAGACTCGAACCCATGACCTTATGCTACATGGGTCGAGCTCTTACCATTAGACTATGAATTGTAATTTGTAGGATATTATTTTCATTTATGCTTTATCATAAAAAATTGATGTATATTCCAGATCTCTCTGGAACATTCTAGAAGCTTCAGGATTATTCCTAAAAACACTATAAAAGGAGGCACAAGGCATTGTTTTGAACCAAATTGGTTCAACGCCAGTCTTAAGCCTCTTAGCCATTTTGTACTTATCCTTCACATAATATATTGGCTGTTATCATCATCATCATCTCTCTCTCTCATCCTCGCTATCTCTCTTTTCGCCTCTCTCTCTCTCTCTCTCTCTCTCTCTCGGGAGTCTTACGTAGTCCCGTCCTCTTAGTACTAATAGTACTGCTCTTCTTTAGTACTAATTCCATCTCTGCTTAGTACTATTCCTGACAGTTGGCATTCCCACCACTTTTAGGAATGAGATGTATCATCCCCTGTCCAAATTCCTCCGGCATGCTTCCAGAGGTGATGATCTCCTCATATGCTTGGAGGAGGTCTTCTTTAATAGTGCCCCAAAGGCATGTGAAAAAGTGCGGGGTGAGACCGTCAATTCCGGGGCAGCTCTCAGCATCTAAATCAGTGAGGGCCTCCCATATCTCAATGATTGATAGAGGACGCACAAGCCAGGTATTCATTTCCGGTGTGACTTTCTCGGGTATGCTTTGGAGGATAATATCATCGCTTATGTCTTCCTCTGTAGCAATCATGTCTTCAGTAAGTAGGCGGCTATAATACCTTGTGGCAATATTCCTCATTTCGTCGCCATCCTCAGTGGTTGTTCCATCCTCCCGGTTGAGGCTGCGCATCACAATTCTAGCGTGCCTCGGGCCTTTGGAGCGGAAGAATTCCTTTGTGGTTTTGTCCCCTACTCGAATCCATCGCGCGATGCTGCCATGAAACTCCATGTCATATATTGCCTTTTCTGCCATGCTAAGTTCCTGTTTGGCCGTGGCGACTTGTCATGCGATCCAACTACAGGATGGGTATCTCTGTTGGAGGCGTTGTAAGGCTACTAGTCCCCGTTTTGTCCTCTGTCGCTTCTCCTGAGCATCCTTGCGTCTGGTCTTGACAATCTCATGTAGGAGAGTAGAGGCTCTTGTTTATTTAGCTAAAAGTTTGTCTGATGTTGATGAGCCATTGACGGGTAATGACCATTGGTTGGATAGTTGGTCCTTCACATCTATAAGTGTGTAAATAGTGTGTGGGATGCGAGTCTGGAATGGGCCCCATTTTCGGTGCAATTGAAAACGACCAACTACTAGGTAATGGTCAGAGAAATTCGTGCCTGGAGTTATGCGACACCACCCTCCCTTCGCTTCTAAAGCCTCCCCCACATAAATGCGGTCAATGCGAGATAGGGTGGGTCCACTATTCCGCCCGTCTGATCGGGAGAATAGGAGAGAGTCCCTTTTTCGTTGGAAGTTGGCAGAATGCCAGATGTCTCGCAGGTTAAGGTGGACACATAGCTTCTCCCATTGTTTACGTTCCCTTCCTTGTAGGACTATGGGGGGGTTGTTGGAACTATCATGAATGGATTCGATCATATTAAAATCCCCTCCAATGCACCACTCTTCCGCACCCACTACTTGTAGGCGGATGTGGTCCCAAAATGTTGCTCTTTCTGTTCTGTTGTTTGGAGCATAAACATTCATGAAGTTCCATCATTGCCCTTGGATGGTCAGTGTGCAAAAATGTGCCCTACCAGGTATAAGTGATTCTTGGTGTATTAATCCTTGGGCTAGATGTTCCCGAATCAAAGTGCGAATACCACCATGATTTCCATCCTCCCCAATTGTTGGCTCCCAAATCGTTCGCCATGATCCTGGTAGAAGGTCTCCGACTTCCTTTAACTGTGTGCTATCGAGGTGGTGTTCCTGCAACATGATGATGTCAGCACCACTCCCTAGTAAATGTTCTTCAAGATCCCTTCTCAGTTTCCATCTATTTTGTTGGTCTAGTCTACTTCTGAGTCCTTCCACGTTCCATGTTATAATCTTCATACTCATGGAATGGGGTGGGAGGTTGCCAGTTGTGCCTGGTGCTTTGTACAACAGGTCATGAGTGGGGAGCACTCACCATTCAGACATCCAGACATTTCCAGGGATGGAATAGTGGTCCACATCCATGAGTGGAGTTTGTGGGCTATCTTGTGGGCTTCAATCGCCCCTTCATGCTTCTCATAGAAATAGACAAAGCTTGGAGTTAGTTGGGTGTTTATGATAGTCTGCAGGTGGATGTGGCAAAGATGGGGGTCCTCTTCATCCATGGTGCACCAGAATTCAGTGTTATGCCAATGTTGCTTTAGTTCATTCATGAGCTCTTCATCTCTTATTTGTGCTACAAAGCACATTGCTTGGTTACATAACATATCTTTAATCTTGGATTCCAACCAATCTTCCTGAGTCGAAAGCAAGAGTGGAAAGGAGATTGAGGTCGTCGGAACACACTTCATAGTATATAGTATATGCATATATTTATATGTGGTATATATATATATATATATATATATATAATATGGAAAATAGAATTTTAACATGTCATTTGACATGTATAATTTTTGGGGGTCTTTCACATGAAAATGGAAATTTCAACTTTATATGTCACTTGATAAACATTTTTATTGGGTGTATGTTTTTTATGGGTAAAATGGCCTTTGATGCGCATGGCACTCATCAAACTCTTGCCCTAGTTATTTGTCATTAAGCTCTACTACATATCTCGGTTCTCGTGACACTCATTTGGATGGGTTGGATTTCTTAATTTTAAAAGTTTTGCTTGCATAAAGAACAACCATTGTCATTGATTTATTTTTCGGTGTGAGAAATTGCACCACCATCGAGGCCTAAGAAAGTAAATATGTATTGAAAACGTCGTTAGCAAATTTACGAAATATGAGAAACGTCAAAATTGATCATGAAAATCATGTATGAAGAACCTACATCCACACACATTTCTTAATTGCTGAAGTGTGACTTTGTCACTCACCGGACGATAATTGACGTGACTTTTAATATCACTTATAATAGTTGAGAAAATACAAATGATGATAACTTCAAGGTTTAATACCATGGGAAATTTTGATGATACTAAAGCTTATGTGGTACAAGTTATCTCAAATTTTGGTTGTGCATGGGTATAGTGAGATAAGCAAAGGATGCTTTTCAATATACATCATAGTATACCAAAGTTTGGGGAATTCATTATGGTGACAGACAAATTGACAAGATTCAAAATCTTCGATAAAACCATATCATGGACCTTCTTTGTTCATGTATGTTTATTTTTTTCTAGCGTGTCGACCAATATTCTTAATGAAAAACACCTTGCCTTTACATGATACGATTCACATGTAAATGAAATTAAAAAAATCATGGACGTCATGATTGTCTAGTCATCTATGCTTCATAACCTTTGGTTGATAGGTTTAAGGTTCACTGGGCACAACATGGGCATGAGCTTCACACTGTGAGCAAGCTCCATTGTCGGATAAGCTCACAAATTATAATTCCTTATGCTTAATGTGTATGCTCGTGTGTGCATTTTTGTATGTCAAACAATCATAATTATGCAAGCACAATGAGGTATGCATCACTATATTGAGAAAAAAGCAAGGCTCATGTTGCAAGGTATGCTTCGATATAACATGATACACAGAGTATAATACCAACATATTTATTTAATGTTCAAAAATTTAGTTACCAACGGATCCAACACACAAAGAGGACAACTATCTCACAAAAGGATGCGATGAAATTCTACATTGTTGCATATTGGTTGTGTTTCTATGTGTGTGCTTTATCAATCATTATTCGTAAATAATTGATATTAACACCACCATTGCATGTGTTTGACAGGATTATTCCTCATTATCTTAGAACATTTTATGTGTATCTATTGCTTTGTTACAAGCATCTTCAATAGCCTAATAATCAAAGCATAATTCTGGATCACAATGTTGAGTCATTCGGATTTGAACACCCTCAATAAGCATTATTAATATCTAATGTCTTTAAGTATTCAAGTGCTTATTGGAATTATGGAACCATTTCAATGCCAAATTGGTGAATGTTATTATCAAAAGTTGACCCACTATAATTTGCAAATAAAGTAAAATAGAACAATAGAATTTGTATTTTCGTATTTATTAAAAAATGTGGAATGCATGGCTTGTTGTCTATCAAAGGAGTCAAATGGAGAGCAGGCTTTCATATGATATGACTTGAAATATACCATATGATAAATTTGATAGACGTGGGACAATTACCAATGATAATACTTGAATCAAGGTGAGTTAAAAGGTTACCCTAATACTTTTGAATGGACACTTTATCATTTTAACGTTACTCTAAATCCCCTTTTTGTAATGACCTCATAAGTTGCACATATTATACACATGATTCGATAAAAAGACAAAAGTTGCCCATCAAAGTAAAGATAGAAACATTAATTTATGTAGATCAACATGCTATGTAGGTAAATTATTGTTTGGAAGAAAAATGGCCATTAGCATTCTATGAGGATAATGTTCGGCATATTATCAACTCCAACATACCATATCAAATATGATAAGAGTAAAATGATTTGATCTACATTAATAATTATCAGATTTTATAGTGTTCACCATTGGATTCTTGATTGTAACTAAATATTAGGGTGAAACTTACATGAAATATTAAACTTTAATGATTCCTTTGCTTACAAATGACTCAAACGAAAATGCTACATATACTCTTGTATCCTGACAAAAGCTTGGATTCATATGTTTTGGTTCATGGAATTCTTTTGGATATTTGGCTCCCACTTTCTTAGAATAACTTGTCCATAACACCAGTCATCATGATGAAAACATGACAGTTTCATAATTGTTTGCTTCAATATTATTATAGTAAAAAAACCATCGACCACATATGATTTTAACATTGTTATCATAAGAAACCATTGACCATGTGTGACTTCAACAATAAATGATTGATCGCAAGTGAATAAGTGCTTGATATGGTAAAAATCAAGTCAAATACAGAAAAATAATTTTTATCATTGCAAACTAATGCAATTCTATATCCTAGTTTCAATCGAGAGATGTACCATAAGAAAATTCTAAAAATACAAACATGGTCGCACATCTCGGTTTCATGATATTAAGATTGTTGGTTTGAGCCAAGCAATGAGTTAGAAGGCATGTTTATTAAAAAACCTTTCTTAAATGTAGTTTGAGAACACACATTAAGAGTTTTCTCCTAAAAGTAATGAAGCATTGTCTAATGTGAATTTGGTGCTACATGAATTTAATAAGGAAAGTTCGCAATCCCTTCCCTGTTGATAATTGGGGGCCTCTGAACCCCCCGTTAGACATGGGGGCACAAAAGCAACACAAAAAGCATTATTGTTATGGGCATTACCATATAATATCCCGTGGTGAGAATTTATTCGAGTATTCTATACACGTGGATAAAGTGTGAGGGTTAAACGAGAGTGTAAAGAAGAGGAGGATTACTTTTAATACTCGGGATTGAGACAACCCATTACGCCAAGTGTGAAATTGCTCGGGGGCCTTAGGTCTGGCTATAAATATGAGGCCTAGCTAACCTCATTTGACACATTATCGACTACGTCGAGACTCTGACAATGTGGTGCCACATCACTCTTTTCTTCTTGGCACATGCCGGAGGATATGCAGTTTGGTGGGGGTGGACGTCGTGATGTTGCGTGTCCAGTGGGAGAAATTGTGAAATAGTGTGGTTCCACGCACATTACACAAACACTTATAAATATGAAAATTAACATAGGGCCTAATGGCATTCGAGTGCATATAGAGAGGTGTAAGATAGAAGACATTTATCTTACCATTAGGGCTACTACCAAGTACTTTAAATGCTATGTATTTCTAAATTCATATTCAAAAGGCATAGGAAATAACCGTACAAAACCGTGTCCACGAAACTATGGTTCCAAGCCCATGGTTTTGTATATGCCACAAGAAAAACTGTGTGCCCAAAAACCATGGGTCCAAGCCCATGGTTTTGTGCATGTTAGAAGCATGGATAGACCTATAAAAACCCTCGTAAGGCGTGTGTAAGGGGGGGCTCAATATGTGATATCATTATCATCACCATCAATATAATATTATTCTTGTTTAACTTCTTCTCGAGTGTACAAATTTTCGATCTTGTCAAATGTAACATTATTTCCTCAAATCTTACATTCACATCGTCCTCTTCTCAATAACTTGATGGACATCCCCCTTGTTCTAAGACCATAATGGTCCTGTTCAAGCAAAGCATGCATGCACATGCATCTTCGCGACAACGTGCCAACATTAGGTAAGACTTGACGCCATGATGATGGTATCGGACGCTATCGCGGAAATCCGCGCATGCGTGTAAGATTAGGCGGGACCACCGGGGTCTGGGACTAGGGAGTAAGAGGGGAAGTGGGAGCTTAACCCTTACGAGCTTTTAAGCACAAAAGAGGAAGAACAAGGCGCGAAGATTGACAAGAGAATGGCTAGACCGAGCCAAGTTTCACCAAGCAAATTCCATTACCAAGACACACAATGATTTACAATCGTGGCCATATACACTGACTCAAGCATAACTAGACGAAACCCTAACCGAATAGTAAAGTAGGAGAAGAATGAAACCCTAATGGTCTACCCAAAACAACAAAATGGTGACCATCTCAAAGTGAAAGCCCTTTATAAAACAAGGTTTGATTACAATGGAGAGGGATGGAAATGGGAATTCGTGACGACGATGACCACGAAACACGAGCACACCAAGCATAATCTCGAATACAACGAGAGCATGAGCACACCACATGAATCGAGAACCATGTACCACGAGAGCCGACGACACCAACACCATAAACCTCGAACCACGCGAACGGCGAGCTCACGGACTCGCGACGACAAACGCGGGCACCAACACCATGGACCGAGAACCACCTGTACGACGAGCACATGGGCTCGCAACGACGAACGGAGTGAAGCTACGCCGGACCAACGAGCCTCGGGCTCATGAGCACCAACACCATCACAAGGCCACGGACACACCTCAAGATGAGAATGTCAATGAGAGAGATCAAGAACCCATAAAAACAAATGAGCAAGAAAAGAAGAAGTATTGAAACCCTAAACCCTAGCTAGAAGAAGACGAGAAAGAACTCATTCACCCTAAACCCAAGAGAAGGTAGAGGTCTACGTCAACAAGAAAACCCTAAAACCGAAACCCTAATGGTGCCATCTCCAAAACCCTAGAAAACCCTAGAAATTGAAGAGAAGAAGATAATTCCCCAAGCCCTAACTACCTCTCAAACCCCCAAAAATGGCCAACCCTAATGAGCCCCTCTCGACCTTTTTATATAGTTAAAAAAAGAAAGAGTTCCCCACGTCGTCCCTTCAATACAAAAGGAATAAAATTCCTTAAATCACGCTGCACCCTCTACTTGGACTTAAACCATGTACCTTAAGTTAGGGGATAGTACATCTATCCACTAGCCCTTTCACTTCCTAATATTTATATAATAAGTAAACATCTAGAAAACCATACTCTCTCTCCTCCCTACTTTTCACCTCTCCTCTCTCTTACTTTTTACACGAAACCCTATACCTCCTTTTCACCCTTCCTTTTCGCTTTTCTTTTGTATGTGCACAACTAATTGCCTTTGTGTGCACACACATTGCACATGCACATTTTGACCCCCCTTTCGCCGGTTTTTCCCACACTCGAGCATGCCACATCATGACAACGCCGATCGAGGCTCGAGTCCGTCTCAATCCCTTTGCTCGGGGGTGGTTGGGTGGATCAACACCCTTCTTTCTCTCTCTCCTTTCTTATTTTATATCTATTATATCCTTATCATATGTTTACTTTAGACCATAGCTCAAACAATTGGTATCCGAGCCATGCTTCTAATGTTTCATTTGTTGATTGTTTTTTTCTTGTTGGATGGCGATTGATTGATGTACAATCAAGTTTGATCCAGATAGCTATCAACAAAGGAACTTCAGTAACTCTTTCTTATTCTTTTCTATTTCTTTCTTCTCCCAATCTAATCATGTATAGTCAATATGTAATTTTTTATATTGATTCAATTATGTTGTAGTGATAATAATTGGCTTGACCATTAGGTTGCACTTTGCCGTATGCCATCATAATTATGAGACTTCAGGTTAGGTAATGTACCAACATAGTTTTGTAGTAAAGGAGGGGGAAATAAGGACTCTTGACATATATGTTTTCTTTTAAAAAACATATATGGGAAAATGGCTTTGCATATCTATAATATGCATAAAATATTAAACATTCAGCATGAGCAACCTATTTGGTTAGCTCAAGTGTTTAATGCATTTATTCTCGAGGTTTCATGTTCAAATATGACCAAGACCATACAATATTGTTGATACATATGACTATAACACATGTTTAGATTTTAGGTCTAAGTGCACTTCGGGGCCCTCATAATAGGACTTAAAAGAGTCGAAACCACATGCTTGGGATAGAGACATAGTTTATTGTTAACATTTTTTCGTGTTTAAACTATTCATGATGCAAACATACATGGTTGAGCCTTAGGGAGCCGCCATGAAAAATCAATATAGAGATCAAGGAAATACATTCATTTGTCACCCCCATGGTTTTTAAAACACCTTTGTGTTACCATAGTAACCTTATCTTGAACCTTATCTCATACGTCTAGAGGGGTATTGACGTGAGATCATGATATTGATTAATGTTTGCCCATGATATGTTTACATCATGACATAATGTTATGACTATTTGATTGACCTTATCTTATTTCTTTGCTAGAAATGATCATTCAATGGCTCATAATAACAACCCGATGGCATTCGCACAAGCGGAAGGAAATCAAGGAAATTCTCTTGGGCCAATCCCCATTGACTCGTATTTTCTACAAATACAAAATTTCCTTAATTCAACCTTGCATCAGATAACCGAACTTTGGGATTCTCATAGTGCTCTCGAGGCACGTGTCCTTAGTTTACAACATGATACTAATAGACCCAATGAGCATCAAGGTGAACCATCATATGTCGTAAAGCCATTTACGGGAGAAAAAAAGGAAAGAACTAAAGAAGTAATTTGCACGTGGTTGGGCCGATGGGCGTCTCATTTTGAGCTCTATCCCAAGCCAGATAGTACAAAGATTGCATATGTTGGTCGAGAACTAGGGGGTAAGTCCGCCACCTGGTGGCGTGGGCTCCACACTACGGGGAAATTGCCTAATACTTGGACAGACTTTGTCACAATTTTTAAGGGTCAATTTCTACAACCTCCATCTCGAACCGAGGGAACACAAGCTTTAATGAACCTCTTTAACAGGAAGTTTTCCTCACTAGAAGACTATGTTCACCATGCTAGAACCCAAATCCAAAAATTGAGTCTAGAAGGGGACAAGTTGTTAATAGCTTGTTTTGTCAATGGCATCCCCAATTCGGACTATCACTGGATAGTGCACGATAAGGATCCCAAATCCTTCGAAGAGGCTGTTGAAATAGTCCTCCACTATCAATGCACTTTGAAGAAGGACTGTAACAAACCCAACGAAGCGTCGGGATTAAGCAGTCGCAATTCGTTGGGAAATAGAAGACACCCAACAAATTCATTGATCGCGATTGTAAGCGACAACATCCTTTTTGTGTATTCTGCAAAAAGAAGGGTCATACAAAAGAGCATGTCGAAAGCTCCAATGAAAAGAGCATGACAACAAAACCAAAGCTGCAGACCATAAAGGTCAGATTCCTAATGTTCTTTAGGTCTATACACATTTTTTACGTAATTGTAAATGTTCTTTCCCTCAATATGTATTGGGACCCAATGATTTACTTCGTGCAAACGGCTATATCAATCGATCTCCCATACACATTTTATTTGATTCGGGAAGCTCACACAACTTTGTGAATGATCGTTTGGTTCAGATATGGGGAATCCAACCCACCGTAACTGATCACACCTATAAGGTGCAGTTGGCTGATGGAAGAGTACAATACAATGGGGCGATTCATTCATTATGAATTTCTTTTGATACTTATATAGAGGAAGTAGACTTCCATGTAATGAATCTTTGTACCACTGAAATAATACTGGGTTATCCCTAGTTTTTTAATAAAAAATCTTCTTTATCTATTGATTGGGTTCACCATTCCATTACCTTTGTACTAAACGATTGTACTCATTTTATTCAATCTGTAAATAAAGAATCTCTTTCAATTGTTTCCTCTCCATCAATATCCGAGTTGTCTTGTTCTTCTTTATTTTATTGTGTACTTGATTCGAATATTCACGTTTATCATAATTTGAACAACAACAACTCGATGAAATCTTTAATGATTTTCGTGATGTTTTTCTGAGTGAACTACCACATGGGTTACCTCCTAAACATAATATAGACCATCGTATAGATATTGTACCTAGTGTTGCACCAATAAGTATACCTCCATATCGCTTAAGTCGATCCGAAGAGGATGAGGTATATAAGCAACTCAAAGACTATTTATGAATGGGTTATAGTAAATCTCCATGGGGTGCACTTGTTCTCTTGGTAAAAAAGAAAGAGGGCACATGGCATATGTGTATTAATTATAGACGCTGTCGTAGTGTAATTCGCACACTACGTGAAAAATTACATTTTTGGTCTCTCCGGATAGGGCATGGAGTACCCGGTGAGAACCGGAAGAAGGAACTGGTAAGGACCGAAACCGGTAAGGAGACTCGGCAAGAGCCGGATGAAGAATGCCGGTGAGAGTCGGTGAGAAATGGACGAAGAGATCGGTAAGGAGGTCCTGGTAAGAACCAGACAAAGAAAACTAGCAAGCACCGGATGAAGCAGAACCGGAAAGAGCCGGATGAAGAAGGCCAGTGAGAGTCTCTCACCGGATGAAGAGACATATTTGTAAATAGAAGAAAGTATAAAAATATATATTACATGCATAGGGCAAGATTCGAACCTTGCACCTCCATGTTAATAATGTTAAGCCTTATCATTATACTAGTGTATTATGAATTTTAAAGTTATACTAAACTTTATCCCATGTAAAATTTCTAGACATGCATGGTACAAAAAGTTATTCATGCATAGACACTCGAGTTAAAAGAAAAGATGAGATAGAAAGCTAATCATGCACATGCAGTGTGCATGAAAACTAAAGATAGGAAAAGCATGATGCTTGCATGTGATAAACTTAGACTCTTCCAACACTATATAAGGAAGAGAGAAAGATGTATAGAGGTTGTTGATTATTTTACAAGGATTCGGATCAATCTAATATATTCGTGGGATTCACATTTGTTTTCCCATCTATTTCTCTCTTACATTCTAAGTATCAATTAATACACTATACTCGTGGGATTCATGAGTTTCATATCTTCTTTAAAATATTTCTCTTTCTTGCAATCGATTCATAAGGAGCCTTATCTCATATTCTTCTTTCTCCTAGTCCAAAACCTCAGCGGTTCCCACCCGACTCACACAATGATCCGGAGCCGAAAGGCACGACAACGCTTGAATAAAGTAACGATGAAGAATTCATATCCATTGCCTCAGGCTGACGATCTAATTGACCGTCTCCAGGGAGCTCGGTTCTTTACTAAACTTGATCTTCGTACGGGCTATCATCAAATTCGTATAAGTGAGGAAGATGTTCCTAAAACGACATTTCAAACGCGCTATAGCCATTATGAGTTTTTGGTTATGCCTTTCAGTTTGACCAATGCTCCGACCACATTTCAACAAGAAATGAATGACATTTTCCGAGAAAAAATTGGAAAATTTGTCGTTATTTTCTTGGATGATATTCTAGTTTATAGTCGTACATTGGAAGAACATGCGAAACATGTCTGGTTTGTTTTAGAAACATTGCACGACAAACAATTTTACGCGAAGATCTCAAAATGTGAGTTCTTCAAGAAATCAATTACTTATCTTGGACATCTCATAACCGAACGAGGAGTTGAAATTGATCCTTCTCGCATCGAGAAATTCAAAATTTGGCCCGCTCTTCGGAATATTCGAGAAGTTCGATCATTCCTTGGTTTTGTCGAGTTTTTGCGAAAATCTCTTCGTAATTACTCCCAATTAACGACACCGTTTACTGATCTTTTGAAAGGTCAAACGTGTAAGTCTACAAAACCTATTGTGTGGAATGCTACACTAGACCTCGCCTTTAAGGAACTCAAGGACTTGGTGTGCAAGACTCCTTTGCATCTTTTACCAGTTCCTTCAAAACCTTTTCAGGTTGAAACCGATGCAAGTGATTATGCTATTAGTGTTGTCTTATATCAAGATGGTAAATCTTGATAGCATTTGAGAGTAAGAAACTTGATTCTGCTCAATGTCGGTATACCGTTCAAGAAAGTGAATTATTTTCAGTTATCCATGCGCTCAAGACATGGCGCCATTATCTTTATGGAAATCGTTTTGTGGTAACTACGGACCACGAGCCCTTGAAATATTTTTGTGACCAACAAGACCTTAAAGGTCGTAAAGCATGATGGGCAAATCTCATCCAAGACTTTGATTTTTCCATACGATATCGTAAAGGTTCCATGAACACTGTCATTGATGCACTATATCAGATCCATGAAGTTAACAAGCTTAGCTTCATTGAAATAACATCAGATCTTTATGATCACCTTCGAGGAAAGTATCTTGATGACAGTTATTTTGCGAAATACTAAGAAAGAGTTGAGTCTGGAAAAGACACCACCACATCCTCGAAGGAATCCTTCCACATTGCTAACGGTCTGCTCTATCGTAATGGAAAGGTTTGTGTTCCAAATTTGCCTTAGGTCAAAAAGAGAATTCTTTTTGAATGCTGCGATGCATCATATATCATACATCATACACTCGTTCTCATCTCCACTCAATTCTATTGGCCTAAGATGCATTCTGACATACATAGCTATGTGACTAAATGTCACCAGTGTCAGGTTAACAATGCCAAGGGACTTAAAGCTGCTTGAATTTTACATCCCTTGGACATTCCTAATAATAAGTGGGAAAGTATATCCATGGATTTTATTGTTAACCTTCCTCTCACCCAAAAAGGTCATGATGCCATATGGGTTGTGGTTGATAGACTAACTAAAATGACCATATTTATTGCTACTAAAACCACGGTAACAACTCCTGAATTGGCTTACCAATTCGTTGACGAGTTATTTCGTTTTTATGGGTTAGCGATGGATATTGTGAGTGATTGAGATCCAAAGTTTACTAACGACTTTTGGATGCAAGTCTTTAAGAAGTTAAAAACTACATTGAGCATGAGCTCCACGGATCATCCTCAATCTGATGGACAGATAGAGCAAGTAAATCAAATTATTGAGGACAGATAATATAAAAACAAGTCAAGATAGAGCGCGTTTTTATGCCGATCATAATAGGCAACCTCGTATATTCAACCCTGGACAGAACGTATTTTTACATGTACCTCACAATTCTAAGACATTGTCTACGAGTAAGTGCGCTAAGTTAACCCCACGGTTTTGTGGACCTTTTACAGTCCTCAAACGCATTGGTTCATCAGCCTATTGTCTCGCTCTTCCTGATGACGTTGAAATCCATCCAGTTTTTCATGTAAATCGTCTAAAAGAACTTCTTGGTTCTGGTGACAATATAGTGACAACTGAAACTCTGGTTACTTCTGAAGAATGATTTTCTAAACCATATGTACCAGAAAGAAATCTCGATGTTAAAACAAAAAAATTGCGTTCTAAAATAATCTAAGAATTTAAAATTAAAATGGATAAGTCTATAAAAGATGCCACATGGAAATGCGAAGTACTTTTAGAACTACCCCTAACTTTCAATTGTAAGAGTGGAATGTTTTAAAGAGGGGGAGTATGTTACGGGCATGACCATATAATATCCCGTGGTGAGAATTTACCGTAGAATTCTATACACGCGGATAAAGTGTGAGGGTTAAACGCGGATATGTTACTTTTAATCCTTGGGATTGAGATAACCCATTAGGCCAAGTGTCAACTTGCCTAGAGGCCTTTAGGTCTGGTTATAAATATGATGCCTTGCTACCCTCATTTGACACATTATCGACTACGTCAAGACTCTGACATTGTGGTGGGCCAACTCTTGTAGCGAGCGCGCCACCACCAGGTACGACTCGATGCCATGGCGGTGGTATGGGACGCCAATCGAGGCTCCAATCCGTCTCGATCCCTTTGCTCGGGAGTGGTTGGGTGGATCGACACCCTTCTTTCTCTCTCTCCTTTCTTATTTCATATCTATTATATCCTTATCATATGCTTACTTTATATCCTAGTTCTAACAATTATTCCCTCCATTTAACTTGTTAAAAAACAACAAAGTCTTATGGAATTGTTAAAAAATACCTCACAACGATCTCATTCCATTTCTCTTCCGTTGAATCCCTTTCCTCAACACTTTATACCTAGTTGATAAGGTAATGTAGGCAGAATAAGTGTAAAATGGTAGTTATAGTTAGGGCATGACTCAAGAGTTGAAGGTTGTTGTTGAACCAAATAGTTTCATCTTGATTGAGAACCTCATTGTTGAGAATCAAGCTCAACCTAGTCTAGTGTGTGAACACACCCTTTGAGAATCTATGAGCACTCAAAGGTCAAAAGTCACCACTTCTCTCTACACATTAACTATGTGTCATACAATCATATTCTATGACACATAACTAATGAGTTCCATATTCCCCATGACTAATGAGTCTTCACATTCCCCATGACTAATGGTTCTAGAGAGAAAGTGGGTGTTGTAGTGAGTTAATGAAGAGAGAGGGCGACCTTATATAAAGTACCCTCCTCCTACTTCATATAGAGTCAGTTGTCCTCCCTTGTAATGCTACATTTTTGTACTAAATATTCTCCTTGTTAATATATACATCTTCTTCTTGAGTACTTCATTTTGATTTATCTATCTTGTGCTTCTCTTCTCTCCTCTCCTCTTTCCACAAACACACACACACACACAACGCATATCTTCTGTTGCACAAAATCATATTCGATTCTTTACATGGTATCAGAGTGATTTGGTAGCTTGATCTAGCCCATCCGTATGTGTTGAGTTCTACACCGACATTCAAGAAGAACTGGCTCATCGCTATCGTAGTACGACTACATAGCTTGTGTTTGAGAGAGAAGGAAAAGAAGAAAGAAATCTACATCGACATAATGAATGCTCAAATGGGGAGCACTCTCCCTACCAAGAAGTTGGACAAAAACAACTTTGCATCTTGGGAGTACATGATGCACCAATACCCTGTCACCCAAGGCTATTGGAGCTACATCAAAGGAGCACAAGAAAATCGACCTGAACCAACGACTCGTGAATACTCAACATGGGAGCAAGCCACAAGCCAAGTGATGTATTGCTTGGTGACATGTGTCCATGACCACATGCTTGGCTACATTCCAGAAGCCAAGATGCCAAAGGAAGCTTGGGATAATCTCAAGAAGATATTCATCGCCAATACAACCACAAGAAAGCTTCAACTCCGCCAAGAGTTGAACAACATCTAACAAAGGGATATGTCCATCACAAGCTACACCTTGATGATCAAGGAGCTTTGTGACTCGCTCGGCTCAATAAGCATCAACGTGGAGCATGATGAGATCGTGAAAATATTCCTGGACGGCCTTGCACCACGGTTCAGCGGAATTGAACCACCGTTCTCGCAAGGGAGAATCCTCCCTCTTTCTTTGATCTTCAATCAATGTTCTTGGTTGAAGAAAACCATGTTCGAACAAGGGTCAACTCCTTGGAAGGCCAGATGCTCTACTCACACTCAGATGGAGGAAGCTCAGGATGCGGTTGAGCAAGAAGAGGCCGATTCGGCCAAGGACGAGCCAGACGAGGTCTGACCTATGAAAATAACTCCCAAATTTGGCAAGAAAACGGCAAGGAGGGGGAGCTTCCATGCCGGTCCAAGCTGACAAAACTCGATCGAATGCGGATACTGTGGCAAAATCGGCCACCATGAAGAAGAGTGCCCAAAGAAGAAGCGCGAGTCGGCTTCCACTAGCTGACACCTAAACAATTACAACACCAATTCGACTATGATGACCATGGCGGAATGTTCGTGATGAGACATAGAGCCAATTCTATGTCGGCTTCTACTTTGACTAGTTCCTCAATTCTGGAAGATGTATGGTTCGTCGACTCCGGTGCCTTGAACCATATGGTGTCTCATCAAGAATGGTTCTAAGAACTTCGAGAGTTGGATCGACCCGGCTATGTCGAAACCGAAGATGACACTACTCATCCGATTCGACATATTGGCAATGTCCCATTCGGGAAAGAAGGCGAACGAACTTGCATTAAAAACATCTTGCATGTACCGACCATAACGAAGAATTTGGTCTCAATTGGCCAAATTGTTGAGAAAGGCATGCAAGTTAGATTCAACCAAGGTGGTTGTTGTTAGGAATTCGGTCCCTCCTGATGGGATTTGGATGAGAACCGGAGGAGCCTGATGAAGGAACCGGATCCGGAAGGGTTCTGGATGAGACCCGGAAACCAGATTGAGTGAATCCGGATGGATCCAGTGCAAACCGGATCCAAGAACATATGTGTAAATATGTTTCATGGTGAGCCCATCGAGGCTATATTTGTAAATATCCCTAAAGTGATATAAGTATAAATATGACTTAGAGAAATCACTTTATGAGTGAATATGGTGTAGTAGTGGTTGTATCATCGTTGTACACAGAGTGTGAGAAAACGAGAGAGAGAGATACAGAACTAGTTTTTGTTGTAACCGTCGGTTGGCGAAGACATAGAGCTCAAGGTCGTTGCCTATGAGTCTCACATTGTATTCCTCCCCTCATAGTGATAGTTGGAGTCTGTGGGCTCCCGTGGTTTTTCCCATTTAGGGTTTTCCACGTTAACATCCTGTGTCATCTCTATTTTAGTTTGTTCTCTTCTATTCCTTGTTGAAGACTCGATTGTGGGCGAGCGTTATTTCCGCACAAATTGGTATCAGAGGTTACAAGGGAATGGAAGAATCATTCGGTGGCATGTTCAAGCTCATCGACTGCAACTGCCTAGTGTGGAAGTAAAAAATGAGGGACATGCTCGTGGTAAAATATCTCTGGCTGCCGGTACAGTTCGGGCACAAGAAACCGGACAAGCTCGATGCCACAACATGGGAGGTGACGCACATGAAGACAATGACGTACATTCGGTGTTTCATCGACATGAGCCTATATAACAACTTCAATGAAGAAAGTAAAGGTCATGTGATGTGGGAGAAAATCGGCACCATGCTTGAGAGTAAAAACGCCGTAAATCAGGTTTCAGTATTCCGGAGGTTAGTGAGACTCCAGTACTAGGACGGATCCCGCATGGCAGAGCACATGAACGCATTTTTGGGGCTCATAAACCAAACAACTTCGCTCGAAGTACCTCTAGCTGACGAGGTACTTGCATTCCTCCTACTCGATTCCCTCCCGAATAGTTGGGAGACACTAGTTGTCACTTTGGGCAACGTCAGGCCGGAAGGAAAGCAGTTGTCCCTAGCAAGGGTAAAATTAAGCTTGCTAGATGAAGAAGCTCGCTGGAAGGACCGGGAGTCCGGAACCGATCCAAAGGCCTTCATCACAGAAGATGGCCATTATGTAGAGAATAGCGTGGAATATTGCTCGGCCACAACCGAGCCTTGAATTGCAGAAATGGGAATGAAACACAGAAATAGGAAGTAGAGAGTACACATAATATTTACGTGGAAAAACCTAATGGGAAAAACCACGGGAGCCCACATGCTCCAAGCTATCAATCACTATATAAGGAAGGTACAAACAAAGACTCAGAGGCAACAACCTCGCACTTTGTGTATCTTCGCCAGCCGATGGTTACCACAAAGTATCACTCTATATCTCTCTCTCTCTATATATAATAGTTATACACATACAACAATATGGCAACAACCTTACAAAGTGATTGCCCTAAGTAATATTTATACTTATATGAACTTAGGGCTATTTACAAATGTAGCGTCAATAGGCTTACTCAAAACATATTTACAAATTAAACCTTGTCGGCGACGAGACAATGTGGGTTGTCGATTCTAGAGCATCATTCCATCTGACACCGGACCAGAAATGCTTCTCATCCTACATAGCTGGAGATCACGATTGTGTCCGGATGGGGAATGAAGGTACATGCTAGATTGTTGGCATAGGAGATGTGTTGTTGATGACATCAACCGGATGCAAATTGTTGTTGAAAGATGTCTGACACGTTTCGGAGGTTTGTTTGAACCTGATATCAGCCGGTCGGCTACATGATGAAGGCTACAAGGGTAGCATCCAGAATGGAGTCATGAAATTCAGGAAAGGAAGCCTGGTTGTGGCTTGAGCCTAGAAGATAAATACATTGTACCTGATGCATGCCCGGATAAGCTGGGAAGAAGTGAACATAGCATCTGACACCTCCGGTGAGCTGTGGCACAAGAGGTTGTGTCATATGAGCCAAAAGGGGATGAGGAGACTTGCCGAAGATAACCTCATTCCGGAGGTGAAAGACGTGCATCTTGATAAATGCACCGATTGCTTGGCTGCAAGCAAAACCGAACCTCCTTCCGGTCAAGACCACCAATGAGACGGAATGCACCAGTAGAACTGGTGCATACCGATGTGTGTCAAGTGGACACAACGTCACATGCCAGATCGCAGTACTTTGTGACGTTCATAAACGACCACAGCCGGAAGCTATGGGTCTCACCGTTGAAGATGAAGGATTAGGTGTTGTCTGTCTTCAAGGAGTTCCACGCGAGAGTGGAAAGAGAAACCGGCCGGAAGTTGAAGGCAGTTCGAGTAGACAACGGAGGAGAATATGGGGGGCAGTTGGAGGAGTACTATCGGTCGAAGGGAATCCGGCTCAAATTCACCATGCCGAAGACGCCGAAGTTGAATGGGCTGGCCGAACGGACGAGACCATAATGGAGAGAGTCCGAAGCATCCTAGCACATGCAAAATTACCCAAGACGTTTTGGGCTGAGGCATTGATGATGACAAAGTACGTGATTAACAGGTCACCCTCGGCACCCTTGGAAGGAGACACACCACAAAAAGTATGAACCGGTAAAGACGTGTCTTACTAGCATCTGAAGGTGTTTGGGTGTCTCACATATGTGCATGTTGCAAAGGACAAGAGAGCAAAGTTGGATCCGAAATCCCAACCTTGCATATTACTTGGATATGGCGATGATGAGTTTGGTTATTGAGTGTGGGACTTGGTCGACAAGAAGGTGTTCTAGAGTTGGGATATAGTCTTCATGAAAGAAAATGTCGAGAATCGTGACCGGCCACAACCGGCTTATCGTTCGGATGTTCGGGTGTAGGGAAATGTAAAGTAGAATGCACTTAGATAGAGTACGGAAACAGAAATAACACAAGAGACAGAGACACACGATCTTAACGTGGAAACACGAAATGGGAAAACCACGGGGGTCCACAAACCCCGAGAAACAGAATCACTATGTTAAAAGGAGGAGTACAACTAGAAGCTATGAGGGAATGACCTCGAGATTCTACTTCGTCAACAGACGGCTACATAGTTACACACTCTCTCACTCTCTCACTCTCACACACTTACTATTTTCATAGTTACAGAGGCAACAATCTTCTGAGTAACTTTTAACAATAACTCATGATCACATTATGATTGCCCTAAGTACTTATACTAGTACACCTTTTGGGTTATTTACAAGTGTAACCCATAAGGGCATATTTAGAGTATTACAAGTATAGTCTTCCGAGTTGGCTGTCTACACGATTTCTTGATATGGCTCCAGTACGTGGATGACATACTGATCATCGGATGAGACCAAGTCAAGATACAAATGCTGAAGAAGGCCCTAAACCAAACCTTCTCAATGAAAGACTTGGGTTCAGCAAGACAGATTTTGGGGATGCACATAATCCAGGATCGGTCAAAGAAGTTGTTGTGGTTGTCAGAGAAGAAATACTGTGACAAAGGTGCTTCAATGGTTCAACATGTCGGAGGCAAAACCGATTGGATCTACACTTCCGGCAAATTGCAAGTTGTTCGAAAAGCAGAGCCCGAAGACAAAGGCAGAGAAGTCGGATATGACGAAGATACCATATGCCTCTGCCATCGGAAGCTTAATGTACGCAATGGTGTGCACCCGGTCGGATATTGCATATGATGTCAGAGTAGTCACCCAGTTCATGAGCAATCGAGGAAGAGAGCACTTGAACGTGGTCAAGTGGATACTGGCATCTCGAGTATGTGCCTCCAGTTTGGCTCTGGTAAACCCCAACTTGACAGATTCACAGATTCGGATATGTCGACTGATGCAGATACCAACCGTCTACATCCAGATATGTCATGAATAATCCAGGGGGAGTTGTATCATGGCAGTTGAGGCTGTAGAAGTTCGTTGCACTGTCGACAACGGAAGCGGAGTACATGGTAGCGATGGAAACCGGCAAGGAGATAATTTGGATGAAAGACTTCATCGGAGAGTTAGGGATCTGGTAGGAGGAATTCCGGCTCTACTACGATAGTCAAAGTGTCAACCACCTTGCGAATAATGCGGCCTACCATTAATGAACAAAGCACATCCAAGGGACGTATCATTGGCTATGGGAGAAGGTAGAAGATCAAGACTTTGTGCTGACGAAGATCCACACGAAGGAGAACGGATCGGATATGCTGACCAAGGTGCTTTCAACCGACAAGATGGATGCGTGCTGGAGACGGATCAGATCAACGAGAAATCCCATGCCAGAGTGAAGGGGGAGTTTGTTAGGAATTCGGTCCCTCTGGATGGGATCTGGATGAGAACCGAAGGAGCTGGATGATGGAACTAGATCCATAAGGGTTCCGGATGAGACCCGGAAACCGGATTGAGTGAATCTGGATGAGACCCTGAAACGGGATTGAGTGAATCTGGATGGATCCGGTGCAAACCGGATCCAAGAACATATGTGTAAATATATGGTGAGCCCATCGAGGCTATATTTGTAAATAACCCTAAATTCATATAAGTATAAATATGACTTAGGGCAATCACTTTATGAGTGAACATGGTGTAGTAGTGGTTGTATCATCGTTGTACACAGAGTGTGAGAAAGCGAGAGAGAGAGAGATACAGAACTAGTTTCTGTTGTAACCGACGACTGGCAAAGACATAGAGCTCGAGGTCGTTGCCTCTGAGTCTCACATTGTATTCCTCCTCTCATAGTGATAGTTGGAGTCTGTGGGCTCCCGTGGTTTTTCCCACTTAGGGTTTTCCACGTTAACATCCTGTGTCATCTTTGTTTTAGTTTGTTCTCTTCTATTCCTTGTTGAAGATTCGGTTGTGGCCGAGCGTTATTTCCGCATAGTTGTTTCATTGAGAAGGAAGGCCAACTCGTTGCTCGTGGTCAAAGGGAAGGCCAAATGCTTATCCTCGAGCCAAACGGGGTAAAATCGACCTGTTTGCAAAAGGCCTCAAAGTCGACATCGACATAGAGTTGTGGCACAAGAGGATTGGCCACATCAATCTCAATAAAATCAAGACAATGCAATCAAAAGGAGTCATCATCTGGCTCCCAACCTTCAAAGATAAAGAGATTGAAGGCGTATGTGTAGCCTGCTGTAAAAAGTAGCGTGTGGAAGCAGGTATGAAGACAGAACAAAGGAAGGAAGCTCAGGTTCAATGGAGAGCTTAGGCTTACACGATGTACGCGGGAGAGATAGAGAGAGAAAACACAAAAAACTATATTCAACAATAATACTCAGTCTGTACATAAGACCTGCTCAGTGAGCACTTTTATACAAGTCCTAAAAGGACTGACCGAAGTACTGACAGTACTTCAATGCTCATTAAGAGCTCCTACACTAACTCCCAAATATATTCCTCACGGAATATCTTTCCTAACGACCTCCCAGTTTACGCACTCGGCCTAACCGATCGGTCCCAACTGATCTGGTCCTCGGCTTCTTTAGTCGATCCGGCCGATGTTGAGCTTGTCTCTCAACACTCCCCCTCAAGCTCAACTCGAGGCTCTTCGGGATCCTCGGGCTCACAGCTCCGGTTCCTCCTGGCTTCACGCCTCGCTCGCGCTCCTCGACCTGTTCGACTCTGCGCGCTTCGACCCTTCCGGTCGGCTTGTCTGCTCATGCGGCCCTTATCAGCTCTTCTGCTATTGCGGTGTTGACGTTTCTCCTACTACCTTTTCTTCAGCTTGGGCCTCGGTTGATTTAGCGTGTCTGAATCAAACATCCGAACCGACTCGGCTACCTCCGATCGGTTTTCGCTCTTGTCCGAGTTGGCTGTCTCCAACTCGTCTTCGGTCTTCTTGCTCTCGATGGCGTCGTCTCCCCTATGCGTGGTTGGCTTCGGCTCTTTCCTTCGGCTGCTCCCCTTCTGTCGGCTTTCGGACTTTTCCGTGGGTCCGCCCTCGGCTTCTTCAGCTGATCCGAAGTCGAACTCGACAACTGAGTCAACCGACTCGGTGTCGCGGTCTCCGCTCCTTTCCTGTTGCCTTGCTTGGTCGTTCGGGATTGTTCTCCCCCTCAAGTTCGGCACATTGAGGTGACGCAACCCGAGCACACTTGAGAATTGCCGTAACTTGTCCAGACCAAGAGGCTTTGTGAAGATGTCGGCAGTCTGCCGATCCGTCGGCACGTACTGAAGTTCGACTTCACCGGTAAGGACACGCTCACGGACGAAATGGTAGTGCACCTCAATGTGCTTGGTCTGTGCGTGGAAAACGGGGTTTTTCGTGAGCTGGATGCTGCTGAGGTTGTCGCAATAGATTGTTGTCGGATCTGACACCTCCACTTGCAGGTCCTTAAGTAGCCGCTTCAACCATATGGCTTCGCATGTCGCGACAGCCGCTCCTCGGTACTCAGCTTCGGTGCTCGATAGTGCAACTATCGACTGCTTCTTACTGCTCCACGTGATCGCGGCACTCCCGAGGGAGAACGCGTATCTGGACGTGGATCGGCGATCGGCGGCGTTGCCAGCCCAATCAGCATCGGTGTAGCCGACTAACTGTGCGGCCGCACCGGTTCGATATAGCAGTGCCCGGTCCTTAGTGCCGTTGACATACCGAAGTATGCGTTGCGCACACTGAAGGTGCTCCTCGGTAGGTCGCGCCATGAACTGACTGATCACCCCGACCGGATAACTGAGGTTGGGTCGGGTGATGGTCAAGTATATGAGGCTTCCGACAATTTGTCGGAACCTCGTCGGGTCGCATACCTTTCCCGTATCGGGACGAAGCTTGACGGTTCTGTCCATAGGAGTCGAGACGGACTTACAGTCGGCCATCCTGAATTTGAAGAGCATACTCAGCACGTAATGACGTTGGCTGATCAATATGCCTTCGGGGGTACGGATCACTTCGATCCCGAGGAAGTAATGAAGGTCCCCCAGATCCTTCATGTCGAACGATGCCGCAAGCTGGAGCTTCACACGGTCGATTTTACCTAGGTCGGCGCCGGTGATGACCAAGTCATCAACATATAGTAAAATACTAACCGGTCCGAGTCGACCTTTCCGGATGAATAGGGAAGAGTCCGATTTTGACGCGACGAAGCCCATCCGACGCAGTTGTTGCGTGATCTTTGCGTTCCAAGCACGCGGGGCTTGCTTCAGTCCGTAAAGGGACTTCTTCAGTCGGCATACTACTGAGGAGTTTGTTCCGGAGTGAAATCCGGGGGGCTGTACCATGTACACTTGTTCCTCAAGGTCACCTTGCAGGAACGCATTCTTTACATCCATTTGATGTAAGTGCCACCCCTTCGCCGCAGCTACTGCCAGCAAAACACGGACGGTCTTCATTTTTGCGACCGGCGCAAACGTCTCATCGTAGTCGATGCCGTGTTTCTGCGCGTAGCCCTTTGCCACTAGCCGAGCCTTGTACCGGTTGACCGAGCCATCAGTGTTGTACTTGACCTTGTACACCCACCTACACCCGATCGGCTTCACACCCTTTGGTGCCAATGTGTGCATCTCTTCCTCCATCGCGGCACGCCAATTCGCGTCTTTAGCCGCTTCTGCGTAGCTCTCTGGCTCACGCACTTCCGCTACACAGATCATGTACGCATAATGATGCGCCATGTACTCGTTGTATCCGAACCGCACAACTGGGTTCTTTTGGCGGGTAGATCGGCATAATCTCACATTAGCCGATGTCGAGGCCTTCTCGGTCGACGCGGTCTTCATCTTTAAAGACCTGTCACCGGTTCCCTCGGAGTCGGACTCGCGTCGGTCTGACTCGTTCCTTTCCGTGCCGGAATCCGACACCTTCTTCTTCCCTTTCTTTTTGCGCGTAAGCTGTCTCCTCGGCTTCCTGCGCGGGGAATGCACGACTGAGTCTCCACTACTCGCCGGCTCTTCATCGGACTGGTCGTACCGACTCAGTCGTCCAATCGATCCATTTAACCGAAGTGAAATCGGACTCTCTTCGCGGGTCTCGATTTTGGGCTCATCCGGAGGCATCTCGGCCTTGCTGACCTCATCGTCAGAACACGTATTGGACTCAGGGTTCGGAGTCGGGGGCTTGTACCAGGACGCGGACTCGTCAAACACAACGTCGCGGCTGACACGCGCTTGTTTGGTGCGAGGGTTATAGCACTTATAACCCTTCTGCTCGTCCGAGTAACCGATCAAGATGCATTTCTCGGCCTTTGCGTCCAGCTTCCTCCTTCTCTCCTTCGGTATATGCACATACACAATGCTACCGAACACCTTCAAGTGTCACAAGTTCGGCTTCGTTCCGAAATATAGCTCGTGCGCCGACACTTTGTCTCCGATCCGGTTCTGGATGTATACCGTGGTCCTCACCGCCTCGGCCCAATAGAACTTGGGCAAGCTCTTCTCCTCCAGCATTGCCCGTGCCGCTTCCACAACTGACCGATTCTTCCTCTCGGCCACGCCGTTCTGCTCTGGCGTGTATCTACAACTAAATTCGCGCCGAATTCCCATTTGTTGTAGATAACTGTTGAATTGACCGGAAAAGTACTCTTTCCCGCCATCCGACCGCAGGCACTTGATCTTTCGTCCCGTTTCCATTTCCACGAACCCTTTGAGGTCCCGGAAACAGTCGAAGACTTCGCTCTTCCTCTCAATGAGGTAGATCCACGTGTGCCGCGTGTGGTCGTCGATGAAGGAGACGAAGTATCGGCTCCCGCCAAGACTAATGTTTTGTGTCGGTCCCCACACATCCGAGTGTATAAGGTCGAGCTTGTTCCGGCTCCGGTTTCGCTCGTTGGGGAAGGGAAGTCGGTGTTGCTTCCTGAGCTGGCAGGCTTCACAAATTTGTGCCTTTCGACCACTAAACTTGGGCAATCCGAACACTACCTGTTTCGATTGCAGATCTTGAAGCCGCTGGTAGTTGACGTGGCCTATCCGCTTGTGCCACAAGTCGATGTCCGACTCGGCTTTTTGTCCCTTTGCGAACATTGCGGTGCCACCATCAGTGGAATCGAGGATAAACATCCTCCCGTCTCTGCGCCCTTGCGCGATCACATGGCCTTCTTCCTCAATGAAGCACCCGAGGTGTGTAAACCGAACCTCCATCCCTTGGTCGACGATCTGTCCGACCGAGACCAAGTTTTTCGTGATTGTCGGAACGTGCAACACGTTCTTGAGTTTCCCTTTCTACCCGACATGGCTAAGGGGAACTTCTCCGACATTCGCAATCGGATGCGAAGTGTCGTCTCCTGTTGCGACTACTCCAGGTTGTATCGGTTTTTCAAGGAACGTGAACCATTCCTTATGGCTCGTCATGTGGTTTGACACGCCGGAGTCTACGTACCACACCTCGTTCGATCTCGGGGTGCTCTGTTTCATTGAGTTTGCTTCGTGTCTCGTCACGAAGACAAACCCTTCTCCGGCTGTCCCGGAGTCTTCAGCGTATTGTGATCGCTGCGGAACCAGTTCTCTCCGAATCGGCGCGCTTCTTCCAGCACTCACTTTCCCTGTGGCCTTTCTTTCCACAGTACCAGCACTCCGCAATGAACTTCCCTTGCCGGTTCTCATCGCTTCGACTCCCCCGGTTTCCGGAGGGTCCGGAGTTGCTGTCGGCATCATTTCAGTGCCTTCTTCCTTGATCTCGTCGGCCGCCTCCATTGCGTGCCGACTCGCTTCGTCCTCCACGTCCACGGGGCCTATATCCCTCCGTGTACAACATTCTGCTGTCGGTGTGCGTGCTTGTAGATGCACCCGCGTGGTTCTCCTCTACCAGGAGCATCGACTGTAAGTCGAAAAAGGACGGCGTATTCTCCCGGGTACACACAACTGTTCGGAACGCTCCGAACTTCGACGCCAAACCTCCGAGACAGATCTGGACCATCTCGCTCTCCTCGATGTTCACCTCTATGGAGGCGAGGGAGTCGCAGATATCCTTGATCTTCGAGGTATAGTCCGCCAACGACAAGTCGCGTTGTCGTAGGTTGCTTAACTCCTGTCGGAGTTGAAGCTTCCTGGCTGTGGTGCTCGCGGCGAAAATCTTCTTCAGATTTTCCCACGCACCCTTCCACGTCTTTGCATCCCGAACATAGCTCAATAGCTGTTCGCCCACACACGATGCGAAGCAGTATAGTACCCTGCTCACCGATTGCTCCCACGACGGGAAGTCTCTGTGCGTCGATTCGGGTGCCGCGTCATTAGCTCCTTCGACATAACTCCAGTAGCCGTGCCCGAGCAGGTACTGCTGCATCTTGTAGGACCAAGACGCGTAGTTGGTTCTGTGGAGCTTCTCTGTTGGAAGCGAGCTCGCCATGCCTCTATGCATCGTTCTTCTTGTTCTTCTTCATCAAGCTGTGTCGGCTGCAGAGAGGTTCTCAACCCTCGCGCTTTGATACCATGTAAAAAGTAGCGTGCGGAAGTAGGTATGAAGACAGAACAGAGGAAGGAAGCTCAGGTTCAATGGAGAGCTTAGGCTTACACGGTGTACGCGGGAGAGACAGAGAGAGAAAACACAAAAAACTATATTCAACAATAATACTCAGTCTGTACATAAGACGTGCTTAGTGAGCACTTTTATTCAAGTCCTAAAAGGACTGACTGAAGTACTGACAGTACTTCAATGCTCATTAAGAGCTCCTACACTAACTCCCAAATATATTCCTCACGGAATATCTTTCCTAACGACCTCCCGGTTTACGCACTCGGCCTAACCGATCGGTCCCAACCGATCCGGTCCTCGGCTTCTTCAGCCGATCCGGCCGATGTTGAGCTTGTCTCTCAACACCTGCCAATTCGACAAGCAAGATTGGCACCCATTCCCAAAAGAGAGGAACGTGAGCAAAGGCCTACTCGATGTAATTCATTCCGATGCATGGGGACTAGCTCAGACAGCTACATTCGGCAGATACTGATATTATGTGACCATTATTGACGACTTCTCCAAGAACACATGGAACTAGCCCATGCGGCAAAAGAGCGAAGTGTTTGGACACTTCCAAAAATTCAAAAATGAAGTTGAAAAGACAACCGGTCATCATGTACGATGTCTTCGATTAGATGGAGGCAAGGAATACTTCTCCGATGCATTCACGACATACCTTCGACAAGAAGGAATTAGGTGAGAATTTTCATTTCAACATACACCACAATAGAACGAAGTGGCCGAATGCAAAAATCGGCACATCCTCGAAGTAGCACGGGCCATGCTAAACGAGAACCACATGCCGAAGTCATATTGGGCCGATGCAACAAATACTACCATCTACCTCATGAACAGGTGCACAACATCTGGAGTGCACAAACTTTCCCCTCACAAGAAGTACTATGGGAAGAAGCCGGATATATCCCATGTAAGGATATTCGGCTCACTTGCATATGTGCACATTCCCGACGAAAAGCGGTAAAAGCTAGATCCCAAGTCGGAGAAGTGCATCCTCGTAGGGTACTCACTGGAGCAAAAGGGTTACAAGTGCTTCAACCCCTCAACTTGAATGTTTTGTGTAATTCGGGATGTCGTCTTTCACGAATCAACATCATGGTACGAACCGGACCTGACTCCTCCCAAATCATTTCTAGTCGACCCAAACTTGGCCAACCAAGAGATAGAAATCGACGATCAACTGAGCCATATTTTCGAAGAAAGTCCGATCACGACCAAGCTCTGTGGGCCAGAAGAGCCCCCGAGCAACTAGACCACATCTCTCAAAAGGTTTGATTAAGTCGGTATGTCGTCTTTGACGAATCGGCATCATGGTACAAATTGAAGCTTACTCCTCCCGAATCATTTCCAGTCGACCCGAACTTGGCCAACCAAGAGATAGAAATCGAAGATCAACTGAGGCATATGTTCGAAGAAATTTTGATCACGACTAGGCTCTATGGGTCACAAGAACCCCCGAGTGACCAGAGCACATATCGGCCAAGTTTGAAAATGGACAAAGGCAAGGCCAAATTGCCTGAATATGAAGACGATCAAATCAACAACAACAAATCGACTCATTCACTCGACAGTGAGTTCAGTAGCTTTGATGTGCCTCTTATGAGGTCACCCGGAGTTAAGAAAGCACTCACATCGGCAAATAAGAAATGACGTCGCTCCACCCGAGAGAAGAATCCAGTTAGCCGATTCGGCTACAATGACTATATGGCATATCACTATGCCTTTATGATGAAGGTGGCAACAGTTCGAGAACCGGAAAAGTTTTCCGACGCAGCCAATGATCCACGATGGGTCGAAGCAATGAATGAGGAGATGCGAGCACTATGCAAGAACAAGACATGGGATCTTGTTCCCCACTCACCACACAAAAAGGCAATCGGCTAGAGGTGGATTTACAAAGTGAAGTATAATGTTGACGGTTCTGTCAACTGCTACAAGGCCGGACTCGTAGTGACAGGATACACACAAACACCCGAAGTCGACTATGAAGAGTCCTTTGCCCGATGGCAAAGATGAAGACTATGTGGACCGATTGCACTTGGAGCGGCGAAAGGGTGGCACCTCCATCAAATGGATGTCAAGAACACTTTTCTTCAAGGCGAATTAGAAGAGGAGGCGTACATGGTACAACCACATGGTTTCGAATTGAGCACCCATCCGAAAGCAATTTGTCAATTACAGAAGCCACTCTACAACCTTAAGCAAACACAATGTGCTTGGCATTCGAAGATAACACAATATCTTCATCGAATCGGCTTTAGAATGTCGAAATCCAACAACTCCCTCTACATAAGAAGTGATTCTGGAAGTCTGATTGTCATCATCCTATACGTGGATGATTTGGTCATTGGAGGTGAAAATCTACTCGACATCAAGAAGGTCAAGTCCGTTCTCTCCGGCAAATTCGAGATGACGGCCATGAAGGAGCTCCATTACTTCCTTGGCATTGAGGTATTTCGGACTCCCACCAACATTATGTTCTCCCAACGGCACTACATCGTCAACTTGTTATACAAGTTCGGGATGACTGAGTGCAAATCTATGGCAATCCCTCTCGATCGAAACCTCAAACTGGATGCCGACTCTAGCACAGAAGAGTGCGAGCCGATTCAATATCAACAACTGATCGGGAGCCTCATCTATCTAACGATCACTCGATTTGACCTTAACTACCTGGTCGTCCTCCTTAGCCAACTCATGCAAAAACCACATAATATTCACTTGGATTGCGCTAAGAGAGTATTACAAAACATGAGTGGCACAATGCATTATGGCATCCTCTACAAGACGACAATGCCAACTCGACTCCAAGGGTACACAGATGCCAATAGGGCCGGCTACAGAGCCGACCAACGATCGACCTCCGGATTTGTTTTCTCCCTCGGCAGCGGAGCAATATCCTCGAGTAGAAAGAAGCAGCCAACTGTTGCACTTTCAAGCCTAGAGCCTAAATAGAGGGGCATGGTTGTCGCTGCATGTAAAGCCGTATGGCTCAAGAGTATTTTGAAGGATCTGGGTGTTCCCATCAAGGATCTGACTCCCCTTTACTGCGACAACATGAGCAGTATTTACCTGGCTTAGAACCCGGTGTTCTACACACACAAGAAGCATATTGATGTGCATTATCACTTCATCCGAGAGCGCGTTCAGGTTGGAGATGTCGACCTTCAACACATCAACACGAATCTTCAGACAACCGACATCTTCACCAAAGCCCTAGGAACCTACAAGCTTTGGCAATTCATGTCAGACCTTGGAGTTACGATCCCTAACTTGCCAAACTTGAGAGGGAGTACAAGAGAGAACCAGATATTATCTGAACCGGATACTAACCGACACAGACATCAACAGAAAGGAACCGACCTGAGTTGAGCTTGAGGGGGCATGTCGAGAATCAAGCTTAACCTAGTCTAGTGTCTGAACACACCATTTGAGAATCTATGAGCACTCAAAGGTCAAAAGTCGCCACTATTCTCTACACATTAACTATGTTTCATATAATCATATTCTATGACACATAACTAATGAGTTCCATATTCCCCATGACTAATGAGTCTTCATATTCCCTAAGGTTCTAGAGAGAAAGTGGGCGTTGTAGTGAGTTAATGAAGAGAGCTATCTTGTGTTTCTCTTCTCTCCTCTCCTCTTTCCACAAACACACACACAACACACATCTCTTTCGCTGCACAAAATTATATTCGATTCTTTATACTCCTTTAATAGGTTTCATTTTGAAATGCATGATAGGCATGGAGTGAAAGCATATCTACGAAAGTTGAAGGGAGTACTAATATGGCAATTTTCTTTATTGGAGAAAGTGGAAATTCTTTCGTCGGTGGAGTGTTCGTCTTGCCTATTGGCAATTCAACATGTTCCACTACTCATGTAGTGTAGTTAATTGTCACACCTATTGTAAGTAGTGTTTTTTACACACATTTATTAATATAATTGTGTGTTTTCACCGAGAATAGATAGATAGATTATATTATCGTCTTCGGAGGTCAATATGACCTATGAGACCAAAAATATTACATTTCACGTGATACGTGTGAAGGTGAGTGGCGACTCTCGATGTTCAAGAACTTTACCAATGAATGTTGCAATCAAGAGTGCACATCGTGGTTGTGAGAGAAATTCATGCAAGGATTGGGGTCGATCGAAGAGATGTGAAAAGCATGGTCGAATATGATCAAAGGCAGAGCATTGTATCAAAGTGTGATACTCAGACTCTCGAACTTGTTTAGGGCAAAGTGTGCATAGTTGGTCACTCTCATCACTTGTGCCCCAACGCCCCATCTCACATCTCAATGCGTGTTAGCTAAGTCACGTGGAAGCAATGGTTCAAATGGCAGATATGGGGATGGGCTCTAACATGTATCGATGTGTACGGCTTCCCCATTCCGCGAAGAATATGGTTTTGTAGTTAGGTGCAACATTTGTAGTATAATGTGTGAAGCGTGAGCCACCACATTTGTCTCATGTCATGACACATTGGCGTTGCAAAAAGGCCTCATTTACAGAGGAATCTAGTGACGCATCATGAAGCAAGTGTCTTGCATCCCATCTACCAAACCATTTTTCTAAATCTTGCATCCAACCGGAACACAACATTTTGCTTTTATGCGTCTTTTGGATCTTTTTGCTTGCTTCCCATGCAATTCTAGGAAGACGATGTGAGGGGATTTTTTGAACTTTAAGCATGTATTCAACAACCCTTTCCATGGCCATGATCTCAATGGGAAGCGATCCCATCTCAAGGAGGAGGAGGGTGTAGGGCGTTTGTTAGTTAACTTGTAGGAACTTTGTACGAAAATGTTTTTGGACATTTTCAAACTCTTTCCACGTAGATTTAGGAATTCTACCGCCCCATACTTCCACCCCATAGAGAAGAACCGGGGTCACCAAAGTGTCAAAAAGATATTTCTTGAGGACCCAACACTTAATATCTCCAAGATTGCATGTGTTCTCAAATGCATAATATGCTCGCTTACCCACCTTTAAGCAGCGTGTAGCACATTCATTCCATCTAGGATTTGAAGGAACTTCAAGGGCAAGATATTTGAAGCTTTCCACAAATTAAAGTGGCTCATTGTTGTAGATAATGCACGGTTTATCTCTTTTTTGGCTCTTCACAAGTATACTCTTTGTTTTTATTGACACTTAATTTAGTATGCATGCAATTTTTTTCAATTGCCTTCATAAGCTTTTGTGCATCTCCTAAAGTATTTGTAGAAAGCAGTACATCATCCGCATATAGAAAAAGCATAATCACAACATTCCCATTGGCAATTTCTTCGACACATTCTTCCTTTGCAAACTTGGTAACTGTTTCTTCCAATTCATCAATGCATAGACCAAATAGTATTGGTGAGAGTGGGTATCCTTGCTTCACACCAATAGTGCTAATGAAAAAATCTAAAAGTCTATCTCTCATACACACACAACATATAACCTTCTCATAAATTGGGGAAATTGTAAGCATATATTCATTTGGCAGCTCAAGTTCTTCCATTCGCCTCCAAATATGTTCACGAGGTACCATATCAAAAGCTTTCTTGAAGTCTACAAAGCAACAATATAAACCTTTACCTCTAAGGCGACTTTCCTCCATTAATACTCGAAGAGAGAGAGAGAGAGAGAGAGAGAGAGAGAGAGAGAGAGAGAGAGAGAGAGAGAGAGAGAAAGATATATTAATCTCTTCTCAGGCCAAAATTGGCGCATGAGACAAATGGTTTACAACAAAAAATGGGATATTTACCCATTCATCGAAAGTAAAACATAAAAATAAAAATAGAGTTTTAAGCTAAATAGTGCTAGTAAAATAAAATAACAAACATGTTCTACAATGAAAATGATGTTATACTAGTCTCTCGAAGAGAAGCGGGAGGTCAAAGGATATCGATGTGGATGTGGTCCATGGACCAAATGTAAAAGGTACCCCAACCATAGTTTCTAGTCAACGTAGCTCACGTTCCCTTATCTTCTTAATCCTTTCTACTCCGTGTCGACTTGTTTTGAAGCCTAACATCCGAGGGCGTTTTGTTGTTCGTTGCGTTTCAGCTTCCTCAAGAGAGAGGCCGAGCGGCGTAAGTGTATCCACATTCATCGTCTCCCCTTGTTCTTGAAAAATTACACTAGTAACAAGTTGATGAATAGTAAAAGGGTTATGGTTAATACTTTGTAATTTATTCTCCCTATGTTGTTTTAGCTCTAGGATATACCTACCTAGTCTCTTTACATCCGGGGTATCTAATAGTTTGGAGAGGGTGGGAGAGGGTCGTAATATGTCTTGGTATTCCACTTGTATGTCGGCATAAGTTGGGCACTTGCATGTGAAGTGATAGTCATTCTCTATCTCTATGTGGCACAACCTACATAGTCTTTCCTCCCTAGGGACTCTATTAGCCCGGGCATTCTCAATCTCAAGTTGGTGAGATGATATCCTAAGTTGTCCAATGGCCACCCTTAGTGCATTTGATAAGAATGTATCTAGATATCTTGGTCATGTAATAAAACTTAACTAAGACAAGTGCAAGAAGTGTTCCTTATAGTACAACATTTTAGATGGGATTGACTCTCGTGGGGTGATCCATTTATATCGAGTGTAAATTTGCCACATTTCTTGGTGTATCACTTTATTACGGTCTTCATGAGATATTAGAGTTTGGTCAGTACCATGGTTGTACTTAAGGGGGGGTAGGTTATTAATGTATATGCCGTTTGCAAGTAACCAACCCACCACAGTGCTACACCAAGAGCTAGTGTCTCCAGATGCATGTAGGGATCGAGATGCCTCAAAGGCTCGACATGATATCCTATCTTGTGGTTGGCTATGTATCCGATGAATAAAAACTACCACTTGAAACAATGCTTCTACTAACATCGGGGGCAGACTGAACTTTGCTCTAATAATGTCATGTGGTACTGTCGATTTGCTTCGGAACATCATCACCAGAGGTCTCTCTAATTGCGTCCACATGAAAGATGGTAGACATGGGGCCCATACTACTGATACACACATGAGGGAAGGGGTTACTAATGAGTCGAAGAGCCATGCCTTAGTCCGTGGCTCTTGAAAGTATGCTTGGTGGCATTGTCTCTCTAAGAGTGAGAGGGATGCATACCCTCTCGTTAGCCTATCTTTGGCTACCTGGGTCATCGACAATTTACCTGAGCGAGCACTAAAAGTAACTCCCAAGTATACATATGATCCAACTACCTCAACTAGTTTATGAGAGAGGATTAGGTGACATTTACTCCTAACTTGGGACGATGTATGAAAGATAAAGACTTTAGTTTTCGCTAGATTCACTACCAGTCCTCGTTGCGTACAAAAGTCATCTAGGGCATTAAGATGATTTTGTAGGTCGTGTTCTGACTCCGAGAGCAGACAATGTCGTCTGCGTAGAGTAAGAGACTAAATTGCGTATCCCCAATAGCTACTCCCTTGTCTTCCTTACGAGCAATAGAATCAATGATCTCATCAATGTAGATCCCAAAAAGAGTCGGTGATAGGGGGCAACCCTGTTTTACACCAATGGTGTTAGCGAAACAATCAGATAGGCCACCTGGGTATCTTATGCACCCAGAGACTTGCTAATATAGGGCATAAATGGCCCAAATCATGTCATTTGGTATTTCCAAGCTCTTAAGTATATCAAACAACTTCTCTCTAGGAACTTTGTCAAACTTGGCTTTGTGGAAGTCCACAAAGCAACAATATAGTTTCTTCTTACGAGCCTTCGTATGGTCAATTAAGCACCTAAGTGTGAAGATATGGTCAATAGTGGAGAAGGCTTGTCCAAAGCTAGCCTGCTGAGGTGCTCGAAGACATAATGTTTCCATATAATCGTTGAGTTCCGCTTCCATTACCACACCATATAGTTTAGCGAGTGTATGACCTATCATAATGGTCCTATATGTATTTCGGTCTATTGGGTCCCCTCCTTTATGTATAGGGACCACCGGGTTCATGGTCCATTGTGGTGGAAAACCCTCAGCGAGGGCGCGGTTCAAGATTAGAGTGAGAAAGGGGCCTAGACACTCTTGAGCATATATGATGTGCTCGGTTCGCAATCCTGTGCGGTCCATGGATTTCCTATGTTGTAATTTTTTTTATGACCTTCATGACCCTAGAGGTCGTGAAAAGTGTCCCCATGTTAGGTGGGGGTGTGGAAGGCATTGGGATGGGTGGTTGGTTCAGGACATGGTAGAGTCTCTCAATATATGTCTGCCAAATATTGGGATCCTCGATGGGTGTTTGTGGTTGCGGTTCCCGGAGTCTCTTCCATGCAAGGGCACAATCCCTACTCATGAGCATATGGTAGAGTTCCCAATATTGGGATGCTTCCCAAGCTTGTCTTTTACGACGTGTCATCTTGCACATCTCTTTTCGAGCCTGTATTGAGGAAATAGTACCACTAAGTCGCGACACTTACAATCCTCGTCCTACCACTTGTTCTAGGGCATAGACCTTATTCTACTATGATTGGAGTGTTTTGTGTATGGGAAGCTACTAATTTCTGTTGAGTGAAGGGTGTGTGCGAGTTCTGTAGTGAGGTTCTCTAAAGGCAAGGAAGAATCAAAAGAGGAGAGATGGGCTTGAACATGTCAAGAGTAGATGTCAGCGAGCTCATGTGGGAAATGTATTATGGTGTGATGGTTTGGTTGACTAGAGTTGGTGGCATGGGAGGTGTTGCATTTTAGCTCAAAGTATAGGAAGCTATGGTCTGCACCAATGGGGCATGGGGCCACCCGGAAGGAGTTAACCATGTGGGTAGCTTCAGGGCATCCTATTAGGTAATCAACTGTGATTTCCCCTCCATGTGGGAAACATGTGAGCGCTTCCAAGCCCGGCCACTTGGCTAAGCCATTATATATGATCATCTGGTGTCAGCTTCCAACTTCAAGCAGATGATGGCCAAAGCTTGTGGCATCCGCACCTTGATCCTTTGATGTACGCGTTATGTCTAAGTCGAAAGCTAGGAAACATCTAGAGAATGCATGAAGATGAATTCTCTAGAAGTTTCTTGAAAGTTCTAGTGATTAACATAGAAGGTAATAAGTTGAAATTTATACAATACAATAATACATAGATGGATGTAGTTCAATTGGTAAGGTTTCCCAATAAGACCACGAGGTCATGAGTTCAACCCCCTACATTCCATCGTGTCTATGACATTATCCTCCCTCTAAGGCCGCCTCCCAGAACTCGCGGTTTGCTTATGTGGGCATCGTTGATGGAAATCGTGAATAACCTCCAAAGAATTTTGTAAATGTGTAACTGGTTCCCATGTGGCGTCTGATATGGGGTGACCTTTCCATAAGACCAAATATTGGAGTTGTTGACAACGATATCAAGAGTCGAGGATTTTGTCAACCTCATATACTTCGCCCGTCGACAATTCCATAGGTGGTGGTGGGGGAGGTTGTCGTCCCGGAATTCGAGAAGGATAGTAGAGTTCGAGGAGAGAAACATGAAAAACATTGTGAATCCGGAATGTTGGAGGAAGTGCTAACCAAAAGGCGACTGGGTTGATCTGCTCGGTGATACGAAAAAGGCCTAGTCTTTTGTAGTCCAATTTTGCACAAGGAAGTGTGGTGGCGATGTGACAACGTAACAGCAAAACCATGTCCCCGACTGCAAACGTTGGTGTAGCGAAGCGATGTCGGTCCGCTTGATTTTTATACTGGTTGCTAGCGACATGGAGCTCCAAGGAGAGATCATGATGGACATCGTGTAAAGAGCGGGCACGCGTCTTTGCCGATGGATTGAACGAAGTTGCAGGTATGGAAATGTTGAAACGAGGGGGAAATCCATAGTTTGCAAAGAAGGGGGAAACCTTAGTCGAAGCATGGATATTGTAGGCAAATTCCGCCATTGCAAGGAAGCCCACCCAATCCTCTTGTTGATAGCTCACGGTACACCAAATGTATTGTTCGAGGATTTGGTTGACTCGTTCCGTTTGTTCATCAGTTTCAGGATAGTATGCTGAGGACAAGTTTACAGAAGTCCCGAATGTTTGTAGAAGTCTTCGCCAAAAGTGGGAAATGAACTGAGAACCTCGATCAGAGGTTGTCAAGAATCAAGCTCAACATAGTGCAACATATGAACACACCTTTTGAGAATCTATGATTACTCAAAGGCTAAGAGTCACACCACTACTCTCTAGACATTAACTATGTGTCATAGAATCATATTCTATGACACATAACTAATGAATTACATATTCCCTATGACTATGAGTCTTCACATTGCCCAAGAGAGAGTGGTTATTATAGTTGGCTAATGAAGAGATTATTGTAGTTAGCTAATGAAGAGAGAGGGTGACTATATATAAAGCACCCTCCTCACACTTCATACTAAGTTGGTTGTGACTCCTTGTTATGCTACACTTTGTAAATCTTATTCTACTTGTGCAATATACACCTTTTTCTTGAGTATTCTATTCTCCTTTCATTTATCTATCTTGAGTTCTCTTTTCTCTCCTCTCTTTTTCTCTCACACATATACGCACATAACGCACATCTATTCCGCTACACAAGAATCACCATCGATTCTTTACATGGTATGAGAGCGATTTGGTAGCTCGATCTAGCCCACTCGCCTCATCGTGACTGTATGTTGTGCTCCATGTCGATGTTCAAGAAGAACCGGCTCATCACTATCATAGTGCGACTACATAGCTCGTGTTCGAGAGAGAAGGAAAAGAAAAGAAGAAAGAAATCTTCATTGACAATGAATACTCAAATGGGGTGCGCTCTCCCTAGCGAGAAGCTAGATCGAAATAACTTTGTATTTTGGGAGTACAAGATGCACCAGTACCTTGTCGGCCAACGCTATTGGGGTTACATCAAAGGAGCACAAGAAAACCGACTTGACCCGAAAGACGCCGACTACGCAACATGGGAACAAGCGACAAGCCGAGTGTTGTATTGCTTGGAGACATGTGTTCACAAACACATGCTTGACTACATTTGAGAGGCTGAGACGCCGAAGGAAGCATGGGAGAATCTACGAAAGATTTTCGCCGCGAACACGACCACGAGAAAGCTTAAACTCCGCCAAGAGTTGAACAACATCCAACAAAGGGATATGTCCATCACAAGCTACACCTTGAAGATCAAGGATCTTTGTGATGCACTCGGCTCAATAAGCATCAATGTGGAGGATGAAGAAATGGTGCAAATATGCCTCGGCGTCCTTGCACCACGGTTCGGCGCAATGCGGACTGCTGTACTAGCACGAGAGAATCCACCCTCCTCCAATCTTCAATCCATGTTGTTGGTCGAAGAAAATCATGTTCAAACAAGGAGCAACACTTCGGAAGGCCACATGATCTACACGCATTCGGATGGAGGAAGAGGACGTTGTCGTGCAAGAAGAGGATGATTTGGCCAAGGATGAGGTGGACGAGGCCCGATTTACGAAAACAACTCTCAATTACGGCAACAAGATGGAGGCCATCGAGGAACCTTCGGAAGAAGGGGGAGCCACCATTCCGGTTCGAGCCGACAAACCTCAATTGAATGCGGATATTGTGGCAAAGTCGGCCACCGCAAAGAAGAGTGCCGAAAGAAGATGCACGAGTTGGCTTCCACTAGTCGACAACTCACCAATTATGCCGCCGACTCCGAGTACGACGACTACGGTGGATTATTCGTAATGAGACATAGAGCGAATTCTATGTCGGCCTCTACTTCTATTAGTGCCTCCGGTCCGGAAGACATATGGTTCGTCGATTCCGGTGCCTCGAACCATATGACGTCGCATTAAGAATGGTTCCGAGAACTTCGAGAGCTGGACCAACTCGGCTATGTCGAAACTGGAGACGACACTACGCACCCAATTCGCATTAAGAATGGTTCCGAGTTGTCTCTTGTTCTGTTTGGAAAATAAGGTAAGCAAACTTACATTAAAAATGTCTTGCATGTAGCAACTATCACGAAGAATTTGGTCTCTATCGGCCAAATTGTAGAGCAAGGAATGCAAGTTTGATTTAATCAATGTGGTTGCTTCATCGAAAAAGAGGGCCGACTCATCGCGTGCGGATGAAGAGAGGGCCGAGTGTTCATTCTCGACTTGCACGAGATGAAATCGGCCATGTTCGCAAAAGGCACGAAAGCCGAGTCCGACATAGAGTTATGGCACAAGCGGATTGGCCATCTCAACCTTCAAAAGCTCAAGGTGATGCAATCGAAAGGAGTCGTCATCGGACTCCCGACCTTCAAAGAGAGAGAGATTGAAGGCGTATGTGTGGCTTGCCAATTCGGCAAGCAACATTGGCATCCATTTCCGAAGGAGAGGAATGTGAGGAAAGGCGTACTCGACGTAATTCATTCCGATGTATGGGGACTGGCTCAAACGGCAACATTCGGCGGATGCTGATACCACATGACCTTTATCGACGACTTCTCTAGGCACACTTGGATCTACCCAATGCGGAAAATGAGCGAAGTGTTTGGACACTTCCAAAAATTCAAAAGTGGAGTCGAAAAAGCTATGAGTCGACACGTACAGTGCCTTCGATCAAATGGAGGCAAGGAATATTTCACGGATGAGTTTAGGGCGTATTTACGAAAAGAATGAATTCGGCAAGAGTTTTCGTGTCGACATACGGCGCAACAAAATGGAGTGGTCGAACGAAAGAATCGGCACCTCCTCGAAGTAGCACGGGCCATGATAAATGAAAAGTACGTGCCGAAGTCGTACTGGGCAGAAGCGGCTAACACGGCCGTATACCTCATGAATCGGTGTACGACATCGGGTGTGCACGAACTTACTCAGCATGAGAAGAGTTTTGGAAAGAAGCCGAACCTATCACATGTTCGGATATTCGGCTCCATTGCGTACGTGCACATTCCAAGAAGCGACAAAAGCTAGACCCGAAGTCAGAGAAATGTATCCTTGTAGGATACTCACTAGAACAAAAGGGGTACAAGTGCTATAACCCCTCAACTCGAAAACCTTGAGTAAGTCGAGACGTCATTTTCGACGAGTCCGCATCCTAGTACGTACAAGAGACAACTTTGACTCTGATTCCGCTTGACCCGGAATCCGCCGAAATAGAGATTGAAGCCGAACATCGGCTCACACGCATGTTCGAAGAAAGTCCGATTACGACAAGGCTTAGTGGACCACAAGAGCCTCTGAGCGATCAAAGCACATCTCGGTCGAGTCCGAAGCTGGACAAAGGGAAGGCAAAAATGTCGGAGTATGAAGATGATCACTTCGACGGCAACGAATCAACTCACTCCCTTGATAGTGAGTTCAACGGCCTTGACAACCAGACAAATGGAGCGAAGAAAGACTTATTATCCGCAAACGAGAAGCTCCGTTGATCCACCCGTGAAAAGAACCCGGTAAGCCGATTCGGCTACAACGATTATATGGCGTACCATTACGCGTTTATGATGAAGGTAGCGACAATACAGGAGCTGGAAAACTTTTCTAAAGCCGTGAAGGACCCACGATGGGTCAAAGCAATGAATGAGGAGATGCGGGCACTTTGCAAAGAACGAAACATGGGATCTCGTTCCCCAGTCACCCCACAAGAAGGCGATCGGTTGCAAATGGATCTACAACGTGAAGTATAACGTTGATGGCTCCGTAAACTGCTACAAAGTTTGACTCGTAGTGAAAGGATACGCACAAACACATGGAGTAGACTACGAAGAGACATTTGCCCCCGTGACAAAGATGACGACGGTGCGGACCGTAATTGCACTCGTAGCGGCAAAAGGGTGGCACCTCCATCAGATGGACGTCAAGAACGCCTTTCTTCAAGGTGAATTAGAAGAGGAGGTATACATGGTACAACCACCCGGCTTCGAATCGCGTACTCATGCGAAAGCCGTGTGCCGACTCTAGAAGCCACTCTACGGCCTCAAGCAAGCACCGTGTGCTTAGCATTCGAAGATTACACAATATCTTCATCAAATCGAATTTAGAATGTCGAAATTCGACAACTCCCTCTACGTACGACACGACTCTAGAAGCCTAATTCTCATCATCCTGTACGTGGATGATCTGGTTATTGGAGGTGAGCATTTACTTGACATCAACAAGGTGAAGTCCCTCCTCTCCAACAAATTCGAGATGACAAACATGAAGGAGCTTCATTACTTCCTAGGATTCGAGGTAATTCGGACTCCGGTCAGCATTATGATCTCCCAACGACACTACATCCTCAATTTTTTATACAAGTTCGGGATGACTTAGTGTAAATCCGTGGCAAACCCTCTCGATTGAAACCTCAAATTGGATGCCGACTCCGGCACGGAAGAGTGTGAGCCGACCCAATATCGTCAACTAATCAGGAGCCTCATCTATCTCACGATCACTCAACCGGACCTTAGCTATCCAATCAGCCTTCTTAACCAATTCATGCAAACTCCGCGAGATATTCATTTCGATTGCGCTAAGTGAGTATTACGATACGTGAGCGGCACAATGGATTACGACATCCTCTACGCATCGGTCACATCAATTCGACTCGAAGGGTACACGGATGCCGACTGGGCCGGCTACAGAGCCGATCGGCGATCGACCTCAGTATTTGTCTTCTAGCTCGATAGAGGAGCAATATCTTGGATTAGTAAGAAGCAGCCTACCGTCGCACTTTCGTGTACGGAGGCTGAATACAAGGGCACATCCGTAGCTGTATGCGAAGCCGTATGGCTCAAGAGGATTTTGAAGGATCTGGGCGTTCCCATCAAGGATTCGACTCCCCTTTACTGCAACAACATGAGCAGTATTTATCTGGCTCGAAACCCGATGTTCCACACACGCACAAAGCATATCGAAGTACATTATTGTTGAACACGGTGCTCGACCACAACCGAGGAATAGGATCAACTCACAGAAAATAGGAAAATACAAAATGCACGAAGACAATAGAGAGAAAAGTACACAGGATGTTTTACGTGGAAAACCCTAAATGGGAAAAAACCACGGAAGTCCTCCAACTCCAACTATCACTATGAACAGAGATGTACAATGGTGAAGTCACAAGGCAACAACCTTGAGCTCACTGTCTTCGCCACAGGCGGCGGTAATACACAGAGGCAACGACCTCTTCGTCTTTCTCTCTCTCTCTCTCTCTCTCTCTCTCTCGGCTGCTCTCTTCACTCTCTCTAAACGGAAAACAGAAAATGAGCAACAGTCACTAAACTGTTTGCCCTAAGTCATATTTATACACATATGACTTTCGGGCTATTTACAAATATAGCCTCAAGGGCCCTTGGCAAACATATTCACAAATATGTCCCTGCATCCGGATCTCTCTCCGGGTACATTCATCATCCGGCTCCGTAGCCGGGGTCTTCGTCATCCGGCTCCGTAGCCGGGGTCTTCTCTTCGTCATCCGGCTCCGTAGCCGGGGTCTTCATCATCCGGCTCCGTAACCGGGTACTCTTCATCCTCCGGTTCCGTAACCGCAACCAGGCTTGCCGTCATTCATCTCCGGACATCCCATCCGGAGGGACCGAAAATCCCAAGAAACTCCCCCTTCACTTCGGCATGGGATGTCTCTCCAATCCGATCCTCTTCCGGCATGCTTCCAGCTTGTCAGGTGTAAGTACCTTGGTCAGCATATCCGACCCGTTCTCGTCCGTGTGGATCTTTGTCAGCACGAACTCCTTGTCTTCTACCCTTTCTCGGATCCAGTGGTATCTACGTTGGATGTGTTTCGTCCGGGAATGGTAGGCCGCGTTCTTCGCAAGGTGGATGGCACTCTGACTGTCGCAGTAGAGTCGGTACTCCTCCTGCCGGATACCGAGCTCTCTAATGAAGTCCTTCATCCATATTATTTCCTTGCCAGCTTCAACAGCCGCCATGTACTCCGCCACCGTGGTTGACAGTGCAACCGTCTTCTGCAGCCTTGACTGCCACGAAACAGCTCCCCCTGCATACGTCATCACATACCCTGATGTGGACCGGCTGGTATCTGCATCAGCCGACATATCCGAATCGGTAAAGCCGTCGAGTTCGGGCTTACCGGAGCCGAATCGGAGGCACACGTTTGTTGTGCCTTTCAGGTATCGGAGTATCCATTTGACCGCGTTCCAGTGCTCCTTGCCGGGATTACTCATATACCGGCTCACCACTCCGACTGCGTATCCAATGTCCGGTCTTGTACACACCATTGCGTACATCAAGCTTCCGACGGCAGAGGCATATGGTACTTTCATCATGTCCTCCTTCTCAGCCTTTGTCTTGGGGCTTTGATTGCTGGACAACTTGCAGTTTGCCGGGAGGGTTGACCCGACCGGTCTTGCTTCCGACATGTTGAACCGGTGAAGCACCTTTGTCACGTACTTCTCCTGTGACAGCCACAACTGCTTCTTCTTCCGGTCCCGGATGATGTGCATCCCTAGTATTTGCCTCGCCGGACCCAGGTCCTTCATTGAGAAGGTTCGGTGAAGAGCCTTCTTCAGCATCCGTATCTTGACCTGGTCCCGTCCGACGATCAACATGTCGTCCACATACAGGAGGAGTATTAGAAAGTCTCCTCCTTCGAACTTCTTCACAAACACGCAGTGATCGGACTGCGTTTTGTGGTACCCTTCGTCGGTCATGAAGGAGTCGAACTTCCGGTACCACTGCCGGGGAGCCTGCTTCAGTCCGTAAAGGCTCTTCTTCAACCGGCATACCAGGTGCTCCTTCCCTTTCTTCTCGAATCCTTCCGGTTGCTACATGTAGATCTCTTCTTCGAGGTCACCGTGAAGGAATGCCGTCTTCACGTCCATCTGTTCTACCTCGAGGTCCATGCTTGCCGCTATGCTCAGCACCGTCCGGATGGAGGTCATCTTCACTACCGGGGCAAATATCTCGTCGAAGTCGACGCCCTTCTTCTGCTGAAACCCCTTCACCACGATCCTGGCTTTGTATCTCGGGGGGTTTCCGGCATCTCCCGGTTTCAGCTTGAACACCCACTTGTTTCGAAGTGCCCGCTTTCCTTTCGGCAACTCCACAAGTTCATATGTGTGGTTCTCATGCAGGGAATCCATCTCCTCCTGCAGGGCACTTAACCACCTGCGGCTATGGGTGTCAAGCTTTGCTTCTTCAAAAACTCTCCGGCTCCCCCTCGTCGGTTAGCAGCACGTGCTCTGGTTCCGGAAATCTCCGGGGGGCCCTTCTCTCCCTTAGAGGATATCTCCGTTCCGGAGCTTCGGTAACCGGCTCCTCCGTTTCCTCTTCATCCGAATCCATTTCGGGATCGGGGCCGGTTCCGGTATCAGTTTCATCTTCCTCGGCCGGTTCTGTTTCTTCACCGTCTTCGGCCGGATCCTCGAGTGCTAACCGGTCCCTTGCCGGTCGGGACTGCTCCTCGTAGAGTTGATCCTCACCGGATGACTTGGAGCTCTTCATCTTCTTCTCCGACTCCCAGTCGGCGAGTGTCTTGTCCTCCATGAAGATGATATCACGACTCCGGGATATCTTTTTGTCGACCGGGTCCCATACTCGGTAGCCGAACTCGTCGTCGCCGTAACCGAGGAATATGCATGGCCGGGTCTTTGGGTCTAGCTTTCCTCTCCGGTCCTTTGCCACATGCACATATGCGAGACACCCGAACACCTTCAGATGCCGGTAGGATACTTCCCTACCGGTCCACACTCTCTGCGGCGTGTCTCCGTCCAAAGGTGCTGAAGGTGATCTGTTTATCACGTATGTCGCCGTCGACATTGCCTCAGCCCAAAACCCCTTGGGTAATTTCGCATGCGCCAGCATACTCCGGACCCTCTCTATTATGGTCTGGTTCATCCTCTCGGCCAGCCCGTTCAGTTCCGGCGTCTTCGGCACAGTAAACTCGAGCCGGATTCCCTTCGAGCGACAGTACTCCTCGAACTGCCCCCGGTATTCCCCTCCGTTATCCGCTCGTATCGCTTTCAGCTCCTTGCCGGATTCCCTTTCCACTCTCGCGTGGAGTTCTTTGAAGACGGACAATACTTGGTCCTTTGTCTTCAACGGTGCCGTCCACAGCTTCCGGCTATGGTCATCTATAAATGTTACGAAGTACTGGGCTCCGCCATGTGACTTCGTTTCTACCTGACACACATCAGTGTGTACCAACTCCAATGGTACACTACGTCTCGTCGGTGGCCTTGAGTGGAAGGAGGTTCGGTTCTGTTTACCGGCCAGGCAATCGGTGCACTTCTCCAGGTGCACATGCTTCACTGGAATAAGGTTGTCTTCTGCAAGCCTCTTCATCCCCTTCTCACTCATGTGACACAGTCTCTTGTGCCACAGCTCACCGGCAGTATCGGCTACCACGTTCAGCTCCTCCGGACATAGCCGGGAATTCATCAGGTACAGCGTGTTGACCTTCCGGGCCCGAGCCACTATCAGGCTCCCTTTGCTGAACTTCATGACACCGTTCCGGATGCTACCCGTGTAGCCTTCATCGTCTAGCCTCCCGGCCGAAATCAGGTTCAATCGGACCTCCGGAACGTGTCGTACATCCTTCAGCAGCATCTTGCATCCGGTTGATGTCATCAGCCACACGTCTCCTATGCCGGCAATCCGACATGTGCCTTCATTTCCCATCCGGACACAGCCGTGCTCACCGGCTGTGTAGGATGAGAAGTATTTCTTCTCCGGGGTCAGGTGGAACGACGCTCCGGAATCGACCACCCAGGTCATCTCTACACCGGCAAGGTTCAGCTCCCTCTCTTCGGTAATGAGCATTATCTCTTCTTCACTTGCCGCGAGTGCCGTCGTTCCTTTCCGGTCCTGCCCTCGCCGATCCGGACCTCTCCGGTCCGTGGCTCCCCGGTATGCACCGTTTCTCTCCGGTGACTTCTTCGAATCGGTGTCGTCGGCTCCGTTGTCCTTTCGGTAATGCCGACAATTTTTCCGGAAGTGCCCCGGCTTCCCACAGTGGAAGCATGTGGGTCTTCCTCTTGATTGCGACCGGGTCCCCGACTTCTCCCGTCTTTGCGGACTCCGGTTCCATTGTCTTCCCCGATCCGATTCGGCAAGCAGCATCTTCGGATCGGAAACCGGTTCTTTATCTCTCCGACGCGCTTCTTCGTTCAAAATGCTTGTCTTTACCGTTTGTAGAGACAAGTTATCTTCGGTGCAGGAGGTGCTGAGAGTCACCACCAAGTTCTCCCAGCTTTCCGGCAATGTACACATCAGAATGATGGCTTGCATTGCATCCTCCAACGGGAACTTGATCGCCGCAAGCTGGTTCACGAATCCCATGAACGTGCTCACGTGTTCCACCATATTCTCGCCGTCCCGGTACTTGAGGTTCACTATCTTCCTCATCAGGGAGGTCCGGTTCAACGCATTCTTCCTCTCGTAGAGGCCCGACAGCTTCTTCCACATCTCATATGCGTTGGTGTCGTTCGCCACATGCTGCAGAACACTTACATCTACATATTGCCGGATCGTCGCTACGGCTTTCCGGTTCAGGAGCTTCCACTCCGACTCTATTACCCCCTTGGGTATCTCGGCATTGTCGATCGGTTCGTACAGGTCTCGGACGATGAGAAGGTCTTCCATCTTTATCTTCCAGTCGGCGTAGTTCTGTGAGTTCAACACCATCATGCCCGGAGGCCCACTACCGCCGCCTTCCATTTTCTGTGTTAACCGTGCTCTGATACCACTTTGTTGAACACGGTGCTCGACCACAACCGAGGAATAGGATCAACTCACAGAAAATAGGAAAATACAAAATGCACGAAGATAATAGAGAGAAAAGTACACAGGATGTTTTACGTGGAAAACCCTAAATGGGAAAAAACCACGGAAGTCCTCCAACTCCAACTATCACTATGAACAGAGATGTACAATGGTGAAGTCACAAGGCAACAACCTTGAGCTCACTGTCTTCGCCACAGGTGGCGGTAATACACAGAGGCAACGACCTCTTCGTCTTTCTCTCTCTCTCTCTCTCTCTCTCTCTCGGCTGCTCTCTTCACTCTCACTAAACGGAAAACAGAAAATGAGCAACAGTCACTAAACTGTTTGCCCTAAGTCATATTTATACACATATGACTTTCGGGCTATTTACAAATATAGCCTCAAGGGCCCTTGGCAAACATATTCACAAATATGTCCCCGCATCCGGATCTCTCTCCGGGTACATTCATCATCCGGCTCCGTAGCCGGGGTCTTCATCATCCGGCTCCGTAGCCGGGTCTTCGTCATCCGGCTCCGTAACCGGGTACTCTTCATCCTCCGGTTCCGTAACCGCAACCAGGCTTGCCGTCATTCATCTCCGGACATCCCATCCGGAGGGACCGAAAATCCCAACAATTATCACTTCATTCGAGAGTGTGTTCAGGTCGGAGATGTCGATCTCCTACACAACAACACGAATCTTCAGACAACCGACATCTTCACCAAGGCCCTAGGAGCCGACAAGCTTCAGCAATTCATGGTAGACCTCGGATTGACGATCCTTGAGTTGCCAAGCTTGAGGGGAGTACAAGCAAGAACCGGATGCCGTCCGAACCGGGTACGAGCCGAAGCAGACACCGGAGATCTTCCGAACCGGATACCAACCGAAGCGAACATCAATCAAAAGGAACCGGCCCGAGTTGAGCTTGAGGGGGTGTGTTGAGAATCAAGCTCAACATAATGCAACATATGAACACACCTTTTGAGAATCTATGATTACTCACAGGTCAAGAGTCACGCCACTACTCTCTACACATTACCTATGTGTCATGGAATCATATTCTATGACACATAACTAATGAGTTACATATTCCCCATGACTATGAGTCTTCACATTTCCCAAGAGAGAGAGTGGTTGTTGTAGTTAGTTAATGAAGAGAGAGGGTGACTATATATAAAGCACCCTCCTCACACTTCATACTAAGTCGGTTGTGACTTCTTGTTATGCTACATTTTGTAAATCTTATTCTACTTGTGCAATATACACCTTATTCTTGAGTATTCTATTCTCCTTTCATTTATCTATCTTGAGTTATCTTTTCTCTCCTCTCTTTCTCTCTCACACATATACGCACATAACGCACATCTATTCCGCTACACAAGAATCACCATCGATTCTTTACAGAGGTGATATCCTCGAGTAAGCCATGTAATCAGACAATATTTTTAAGAAAAAGGTCAGTTGTCTCTTCCCTGGAAATGGTTTTGGAACATGGGACAAAGTGAGCCATCTTCGAAAACTAATCGACAATGACTAGCCACCAACCAGAGGGAGGTCGGTGATAAAGTTCATGGATAGTGAGACCCATGGTCGACTTGGAATGGGGAGCAGGTGGAGAAGACCATATGGCCGATGGTGAGGCATTTTGGACCGAGCACATACATCACATGTCTTGATAAATTCCTTGACAAATTTCCAAGGTTGGGGCCACCAAAACCCTTAAGATAGCAATTCGAGGGTTTTCGTGAGCCCAAAGTGGCCGGCAAGAGGATCATCATGATAGTTTTGTAGTACCCGTGTTCGACATGATCCTTCGGGAAGGTAGAAGAGATGATTACGATATAGTAACCCATCTTGGGTTGTAAATTGGTTGAAATATGAGCTTTTCATGCCTGGAAATGGGAGCAGGTGGAGAAGACCATATGGCCGATGGTGAGGCATTTTGGACCGAGCACATACATCACATGTCTTGATAAATTCCTTGACAAATTTCCAAGGTTGGGGCCACCAAAACCCTCAAGATAGCAATTCAATGGTTTTCGTGAGCCCAAAGTGGCCGGCAAGAGGATCATCATGATAGTTTTGTAGTACCCGTGTTCGACATGATCGTTCGGGAACGTAGAAGAGATGATTACGATATAGTAACCCATCCTGGCTTGTAAATTGGTTGAGATATGAGCTTTTCATGCCTGGAAATGGGAGCAGGTGGAGAAGACCATATGGCCGCTGGTGAGGCATTTTGGACCGAGCACATACATCACATGTCTTGATAAATTCCTTGACAAATTTCCAAGGTTGGGGCCACCAAAACCCTCAAGATAGCAATTCGATGGTTTTCGTGAGCCCAAAGTGGCCGGCAAGAGGATCATCATGATAGTTTTGTAGTGATTGCCATGGCAATCTCGTTGAGCAAAGAATCATCTTGCAACATGCAGGTGGTGAACATCTGAAGTTGATCGGGCCGCAATAAACAATGGGATTGTTGTGAATATTTGTCATCTCCTAGGCGCAATGCAAAATCAGGACGCTGAGAGAGGGCATCATCTTTCCCATGTTGAACTCCAGGTCAAAACAAGATCTCAAAGTCATACTCGGTGAGAAAAATGACCATCGGCCTTGCCTCCGATTCAATGTACGACTGGTGGTGAAGTAAATTAGATTTTTGTGGTCAATCAATCTCTTGAAGACAACATTTTGGTTATCAAGAATCGAACCCACGACTTCTTGGTCTATGTGTTGAACCCTTAACCATTGTAATAACATATATGTTGTGTAATTATAATAATTATGTTTCTAGTTATTACAAGATATTAGAATATTCTAGAACATTCTAGATTATTCTAGAACATCCTTTAATATTTCATGATTATATTTCTTATCATAAAATCTAAAATATTCTAGAACATTCTAGATTACTCCATAAGGACCTATAAATAATTGTCTATACATTCGTTTCAACTCATTCGGTTCAACACCAGTCTTTAGCCCTTAGCCTACTCATTGTAATCTTGTTTCATCATAATATAATCTCATTTCTATTTCAAGTCTTATCTCTCTCACTCTCTCTCTCCCTCTCACGCACAGACACACACACCCTCTCTCTTTCGCTCTCGCTCTCGCTCTCACTGTATCTTCTACCCACGAGTCTCGACAGTCAACACCTGGATGCGATGTTGGGCCCCAACCAAAAAGGGTCGCTACTCGGTGAAGGCAGATATGATTGTTGCAAGCTCCTTGTCGTAGACTGGATAATTGATTTCCGGGGCACCAGATTGTAGGCTCCCGAAGGTCGATTTTTGAGAAGATAATCGGTCAAGGAGTGTTGGAATTAAAGGAAAGGGATAATGATTGCGTATCGTAATTTTGTTGAGACCCCGATAATCCACACATAGGCGTAATGAGCCGTCCTGCTTCTTGACAAATAAGATTGGGGCCCCAACTGGTGATTTGGAGGGTTGAATCAAGCCCTTGGCGAGGTTTTCATCTAGATATGTGCGAAGAGCCTCAAGTTCGGGTTCAAATAGCCCATTGATGTGCCCAAATGGTGGATGTGCGCCATCTTGGAGTTCGATTGGGCAATCATAGGGGTGATTGCCGGTAACCGGTCTGCATTTCGCTTTTCAAACACGTCCAAAAAATTGCTATATCTTGCGGGAAAATTGGTGATAGGAACAGAGAGGTCCTATGACACAATGGGCACGGAAGTGACCATACTAGAATTGACCATAACGGAATCGGCAATGTCGAAGATTGAGTTGAAATCAGAAGAATGTGCACCCAAGCTGAAAGCAACCCCCACACAAGTAACAGTGTTTGTGGAAGAGACCCGCGCTGGTGTTTGTGGAAAGGTGATGGTGTTGGGATTTCGGTCCCTCCGGATGGGATGTCCGGAGAAGAATGACGGCAAGCCCGGTTGCGGTTACGGAGCCGGATGATGAAGACCCCGGTTACGGAGCCGGATGATGAAGACCCCGGTTACGGAACCGGATGACGAATGTACCCGGAGAGAGATCCGGATGCGGGGACATATTTGTGAATATGTTTGCCAAGGGCCCTTGAGGCTATATTTGTAAATAGCCCGAAAGTCATATATGTATAAATATGACTTAGGGCAAACAGTCTGTTGTTGTTGCTCATTTTATGTTTTAGCTGAGAGAGTGAAGTGTGAGCAGCCGTGAGAGAGAGAGAGAGAGATAGAGAGCGAGAGAGGAAGAGGACGACGCCTCTGTGTATTTCCGCCGCCTGTGGCGAGGACAGCGAGCTCAAGGTCGTCGCCTTGGAGCTCGCCATTGTATACTTCTCTTTGTATAGTGTTGTTTGGAGTCTAGTACTCCCATGGTTTTTCCCATCTAGGGTTTTCCACGTTAATCCCTGTGTACTCGTGTGTTTCTCTCTTTGGTTCCTATTTTTCTGCTGCATTGATCCGCGATTACTCTGTTGTGGCCGAGTGGTGAAGGTGAATCCAAGATCGATTCCCAACAAACTGGTATCAGAGCGAACTGCTGCAGAAAATGGAAGGCGGCGGCAGCGGGCAGCCGGGGATGATGGTGCTGAATGCACAAAATTACGCCGACTGGAAGATCAAGATGGAGGATCTTCTGATTGTTCGGGACCTGTACGAACCGATTGACAGGTCGGAAATACCGAAAGGGGTACTTGAGTCGGAGTGGAAGCTCCTGAACCGGAAAGCTGTAGCGACGATCCGACAATATGTCGATGTAAGCGTCCTACAACATGTGGCGAACGACACCAACGCATACGAGATGTGGAAGAAGCTGTCGGGCCTCTATGAGAGGAAGAATGCGTTGAACCGGACCTCCCTGATGAGGAAGATAGTGAATCTCAAGTACCGGGACGGCGAGAGTATGGTGGAACACGTAAGCACGTTCATGGGATTCGTGAACCAGCTTGCGGCGATCAAGTTCCCGTTGGAGGATGCAATGCAAGCCATCATCCTGATGTGTACATTGCCGGACAGCTGGGAGAACTTGGTGGTGACTCTCAGCACCTCCTGCACCGAAGATAACTTGTCTCTACAAACGGTAAAGACAAGTATTTTGAACGAAGAAGCACGTCGGAGAGATAAAGAACCGGCCTCCGACTCGAAGGCGTTGCTTACCGAATCGGAACGGGGAAGACAATGGAACCGGAGTCCGCAAAGACGGGAGAAGTCGGGGACCCGCTCGCAGTCAAGAGGAAGACCCACATGCTTCCACTGTGGGAAGCCGGGGCACTTCCGGAAAAATTGTCGGCATTACCGAAAAGACAACGGAGCCGACGACACCGATTCGAAGAAGTCACCGGAGAGAAACGGTGCATACCGGGGAGCCACGGACCGGAGAGGTTCGGATCGGCGAGGGCAGGACCGGAAAGGAACAATAGCACTCGCGGCAAGTGAGGAAGAAATCATGCTCATCACCGAAGAAGGTGAACTAAACATTGCCGGCGATGAGACGACCTGGGTGGTCGATTCCGGAGCATCGTTCCACCTGACCCCGGAGAGAAGATACTTCTCATCCTACACAGCCGGTGAGCATGGCTGTGTTCGGATGGGAAATGAAGGTACGTGCCGGATTGCCGGCATCGGAGACGTGTGGTTGACAACCCCGACCGGATGCAAAATGCTGCTGAAGGATGTCCGACACGTTCCGGAGGTTCGATTGAACCTGATTTCAGCCGGGAGGCTAGACGATGAAGGCTACACAGGTAGCATCCGGAACGGCGTAATGAAGTTCAGCAAGGGGAGCCTGATAGTGGCTCGGGCCCGGAAAGACAACACACTGTACCTGATGAATGCCCGGTTATGTCCGGAAGAACTGAATGTGGCAGCCGACACTGCCGGTGAGCTGTGGCACAAAAGACTGTGCCACATGAGTGAGAAGGGGATGAAGAGGCTTGCAGAAGACAACCTTATTCCAGTGAAGCAAGTGCACCTGGAGAAGTGCACCGACTGCCTGGCCGGTAAGCAGAACCGAGCCTCCTTCCACTCAAGGCCACCGACGAGACGTAGCGCACCATTGGAGTTGGTGCACACTGATGTGTGTCAGGTAGAAACGAAGTCACATGGCGGAGCCCAGTACTTCGTAACATTCATCGATGATTACAGTCGGAAGCTGTGGACGGCACCGTTGAAGACAAAGGACCAAGTGTTGTGCGTCTTCAAAGAACTTCACGCGAGAGTGGAAAGGGAATCCGGCAAGAAGCTGAAGGCGATACGAGCGGATAACGGGGGGGAATACCGGGGGCAGTTCCAAGAGTACTGTCGCTCAAAGGGAATCCGACTCGAGTTTACTGTGCCGAAGACGCCGGAACTGAACGGGCTGGCCGAGAGGATGAACCGGACCATAATGGAGAGGGTCCGGAGTATGCTGGCGCATGCGAAATTACCCAAGGGATTTTGGGCTGAGGCAATGTCGACGGCGACATATGTGATAAATAGATCACCCTCAGTACCTTTGGACGGAGACACGCCGCAGAGAGTGTGGACCGGTAGGGAAGTATCCTACCGGCATCTGAAGGTGTTCGGGTGTCTCGCATACGTTCATGTGGCAAAGGACCGGAGAGGAAAGCTAGATCCAAAGACCCGGCCATGCATATTCCTCGGTTACGGCGACGACGAGTTCGGCTACCGAGTATGGGACCCGGTCGACAAGAAGATATTCAGGAGTCGAGACATCATCTTCATGGAGGACAAGACACTCGCCGACTGGGAGTCGGAGAAGAAGATGAAGAGCTCCAAGTCGACCGGTGAGGATCAACTCTACGAGGAGCAGTCCCGACCGGCAAGGGACCGGTTAGCACTCGAGGATCTGGCCGAAGACGGTGAAGAAACCGAACCGGCCGAAGAAGACGAAAATGATACCGGAACCGGCCCCGATCCCGAAATGGATTCGGATGAAGAAGAATCGGAAGAACCGGTTACCGAAGCTCCGGAACGGAGATACCCTCTAAGAGAGAGAAGGGCCCCCCGGAGATTTCCGGATCCAGAGCACGTGCTGCTAACCGATGAGGGGGAGCCGGAGAGCTTTGAAGAAGCAAAGCACGACACCCAGAGCCGTAGGTGGTTGAGTGCCATGCAGGACGAGATGGATTCCCTGCATGAGAACCACACATATGAACTTGTGGAGTTGCCGAAAGGAAAGCGGACACTTCGAAACAAGTGGGTGTTCAAGCTGAAACCGGGAGATGCCGAAAACCCCCCGAGATACAAAGCCAGGATCGTGGTGAAGGGGTTTCAGCAGAAGAAGGGCGTCGACTTCGACGAGATATTTGCCCCGGTAGTGAAGATGACCTCCATCCGGACGGTGCTGAGCATAGCGGCAAGCATGGACCTCGAGGTAGAACAGATGGACGTGAAGACGGCATTCCTTCACGGTGACCTCGATGAAGAGATCTACATGCAGCAACCGGAAGGATTCGAGAAGAAAGGGAAGGAGCACCTGGTATGCCGGTTGAAGAAGAGCCTTTACGGACTGAAGCAGGCTCCCCGGCAATGGTACCGGAAATTCGACTCCTTCATGACCGACGAAGGGTACCTCAAAACGCAGTCCGACCACTGCGTGTTTGTGAAGAAGTTCGAAGGAGGAGACTTTCTAATACTCCTCCTGTACGTGGACGACATGTTGATCGTCGGACGGGACCAGGTCAAGATTCGGATGTTGAAGAAGGCTCTTCACCGAACCTTCTCAATGAAGGACCTGGGTCCGGCGAGACAAATACTAGGGATGCATATCATCCGGGACCGGAAGAAGAAGCAGTTGTGGCTGTCACAGGAGAAGTACGTGACGAAGGTGCTTCACCGATTCAACATGTCGGAAGCAAGACCGGTCGGATCGACCCTCCCGGCAAACTGCAAGCTGTCCAGCAAGCAAAGTCCCAAGACAAAGGCTGAAAAGGAGGATATGATGAAAGTGCCGTATGCCTCAGCCGTCGGGAGCTTGATGTACGCCATGGTGTGTACGAGACCGGACATAGGATATGCAGTCGGAGTGGTGAGCCGGTACATGAGCAATCCCGGCAAAGAGCATTGGAACGCGGCCAAGTGGATACTCCGATACCTGAAGGGCACGGCAAACGTGTGCCTCCGATTCGGCTCCGGTAAGCCCGAACTCGACGGCTTCACCGATTCGGATATGTCGGCTGATGCAGATACCAGCCGGTCCACATCAGGGTATGTGATGACGTATGCAGGGGGAGCTGTTTCGTGGCAGTCGAGGCTGCAGAAGACGGTTGCGTTGTCAACCACGGAGGCGGAGTACATGGCGGCTGTTGAAGCCGGCAAGGAAATAATATGGATGAAGGACTTCATTAGAGAGCTCGGTATCCGGCAAGAGGAGTACCGACTCTACTGCGACAGTCAGAGTGCAATCCACCTTGCGAAGAACGCGGCCTATCACTCGCGGACGAAGCACATCCAGCGAAGATATCACTGGATCCGGGAAAGGATAGAAGACAAGGAGTTCGTGCTGACAAAGATCCACACGGACGAGAACGGGTCGGATATGCTGACCAAGGTGCTCACACCCGACAAGCTGGAAGCATGCCGGAAGAGGATCGGATTGGAGAGACATCCCATGCCGAAGTGAAGGGGGAGTTTGTTGGGATTTCGGTCCCTCCGGATGGGATGTCCGGAGAAGAATGACGGCAAGCCCGGTTGCGGTTACGGAGCCGGATGATGAAGACCCCGGTTACGGAGCCGGATGATGAAGACCCCGGTTACGGAACCGGATGACGAATGTACCCGGAGAGAGATCCGGATGCGGGGACATATTTGTGAATATGTTTGCCAAGGGCCCTTGAGGCTATATTTGTAAATAGCCCGAAAGTCATATATGTATAAATATGACTTAGGGCAAACAGTCTGTTGTTGTTGCTCATTTTATGTTTTAGCTGAGAGAGTGAAGTGTGAGCAGCCATGAGAGAGAGAGAGAGAGATAGAGAGCGAGAGAGGAAGAGGACGACGCCTCTGTGTATTTCCGCCGCCTGTGGCGAGGACAGCGAGCTCAAGGTCGTCGCCTTGGAGCTCGCCATTGTATACTTCTCTTTGTATAGTGTTGTTTGGAGTCTAGTACTCCCGTGGTTTTTCCCATCTAGGGTTTTCCACGTTAATCCCTGTGTACTCGTGTGTTTCTCTCTTTGGTTCCTATTTTTCTGCTGCATTGATCCGCGATTACTCTGTTGTGGCCGAGTGGTGAAGGTGAATCCAAGATCGATTCCCAACAGATGGAGTGACTACATCAATCCACCATCTAATTGTGTGTTTCCAAACAGGAGAGCCCTAAAACAATCTGATGTCGAGGGGTTGCAATGAGATAGAATGTTAATACCTCCTGATGGAACCCGACTTGAAGTACCAATGAGACAGTGGCTTTAGTAACCGCCCCCGAAGAGAGAACCCGTCCGTCGATAGCTTCAACGGATATGGGTTGTGTAGTGTGGACGGTGGGGATTTTATGTGTTCGAATGAACACGATATCGATGAAACAAGTAGATGCACTAGAATCGAGCAAGGCATGGGATTTTATTGAAATAGACCCAAAACAAAGACTTACTTGCAAAGTAAAAACTCATGCTGGTGTGACTGAATTGTAGGACCACAGAGAAGTAGGGCGACGGGAAATGTTCAGTGGCATGGCTCCTACTGCAACCAGACTTGCTTGTTTTCTTGTTGTCCAGAAACCTCCGCAAGACGTTCACGATTGTTTTCTTGTTGTTGAGAAACCTCTGCAACACGTGCATGGTGGGATTGATGACGAGGGCCGCGCATCGAGTAGTGGTGGATGACATGGCTGGGGGTACCACAATAGAGGTAGAGGCCATTGTCACGTCGATGTTGGCGTTGGACTTCGGTTAATATTTGGAACCGAGCATGGTCGATCTCCATTGGGGTACGGGGGTCGACCTCCATCGGGGTATGAGTATCACTGGAAGATGGAAACCGTGGCGTGCTTCGCGAAACTGAGATATATGGCCTTGTGAGTGGAGCATTGCGGGAGGAAGATGGAAAGCCTCGAGTCCCCTGTTCCTCTTGTCAGAGCTCGAAAAGATGATTATCACATTGAACAGCTTGGGAGATTACCTGGGACAATGATGTGGGCTCCGGAAAGTTTAAGAGAAGAGTCTTGACATCATTTCTGAGGCCTCGACAAAACTAGTCGCATAAAGCTTGGTCATCCCATCTGACATCACATGCGATCTGACGAAACTTTGAAACATAGACGGAAGCTGGACAAGAGCCTTGTTGTAAGGAATAGAGTTTCATTAGTGTCATTCGTCGTTGATCTGTCTCTCCGAATGTGGCTTCAAGCTCCACAAGGAAGGCAGGAAAGTTGTCTAAGAGTGGGGATGAGGAACTTATCAATGGTGCAAACCACGCTTGTGCCGGCCCCAAGAGAAGGGTGCCAACGAGGCTGACCTGAGAGAAATCACTAGCATAATGTTGGGGTTGGAAGCGGATGATAAGCCGAATTTGATTGATGAATCCACGAAGATGCTTCCTCGAGCCGTTGAATTTGTTAGGTAGGCTAACATTAGGTTCGAGGACATATGAATGGGAAGAGGAAGGCGTTGGGTTAGATGCTAACGGAAGGTGAGGCTCAACGGGTGGAGGGTTGTTGGCTATGCTATTTTGAAGCTCCCATAATGATTGATGAAGGGTTTCATTTTCTAATTGAAGTTGTTCCAAGGCTGCCATTACTTGGCTTAAGGCCGAGTTGGACATGGTAACAAGAAGGGAAGGTGACAAGAGAGAGTGAAAGATAGATATATATATAGAGAGAGAGCATAGACAAGAGAACAAGAGAGAGAGAGAAGGTAGACAAAAGAGCAAGAACTAAATTATGCTTCCATAACTGGTGTTGTTCATCTTGATTGTAATCAAGGTGCACCGAAGTATTTATACAAGAATGTGGTGGTATGCATGCAAGCTAGGAAACATCTAGAGAGTGCATGGAAACTTCTAGAGAGTGCATGAAGATGCATTCTCTAGAAGTTTCTTGAAAGTTCTAGTGATTAGCATAGAATGTAATAAGTTGAAATTTATACAATACAATAATGCATAGATGGATGTAGCTCAATTGGTAAGGTTGCCCAATGGTGATCAGCTACATCCCAAAGCTCCAAACGAAGATAGACTTCTGTGAGCATTGTTGTTACGGAAAATAGACCCGAAATCGGTACTCTCTCAAATACAAGAGGGTACCACATCCCCTAGAACGGTCATTAGGAGGATCCCAGTACTTCATCACGTTTGTAGATGACTGTACATGGAAAGTGTGGGCTTACTCGATTAAGTCCAAGGATGAAGTGCTCGAGGTCTTCTCTCGATGGTTAGCCGAAGTGGAGAACCGATCAGAACACCAAGTGAAGACACTCTGGCCGACAACGGAGGTGAATACACATCCTGAGACTTCAAAGAGTATTTTTCCAACAAAGGGATCTGGCACCAAAAGACCATTCCCTATACCCCCATGCAAAATGGCGTGGAGGAACAGATCTAAGAGAGAGTGACGACAACGCTCCAACGATCTAAGAGAGAGTGACGACAATGCTCCAATGATCTAAGAGAGAGTGACGACAATGCTCCAACAATCCAAACTCAAGCTGGAATTCTAGGCCGAGGCATTGCAAATGGCAGTCAAATTGATAAATCCGTCGTCGTCAAGAGCAATCCGGCTGGAAGTGCCACAAGCACTATGTTTAGGCAAATATTTGACCTATGACAGGCTCCATACATTCAGATGTGAAGCCTATACCTTTAAGGAACCAAAATGGCACCTCATGCACTTAAGTGCATATTTCTTGGCTACGGCACAGATGGGGACTTAGGCTATTAGTTATGGGATCTAGAGTAGTGACGTCGTCTTCTGAAGACTCAATACTCTCCATTCGGACCCAGCCAAAGAAAATCTGCAAAAAGTCTCATTCGACCTTGATAGATTGGTCGTAGAAGGGCCGACCGACCGGACTGAATCGGAGATTCAACAAACAGTTGAAATCGTCCGAGATTGTGAACCCCCTCCCGAATTTGAATCAGAAGAAGTTCACTAGTTGAAATCGAAATCGATTCGACTCAAGGATTGATGAGGACCAAATCAGCAAAGATAACTAAAAAGGCCAAAGAGGGAAAATCGGCAAGAGCCGATAAAGACAAAGGGTGGTGATTGAAAAAGGCCGGGTCATTTGACCAAGGCAAAGCTGAAAAGGGCAAAGCTGGAATAGATAGAGTAGAATCGACCAAATCATCCAAATAGGCTAAGGTGCTGAAAAGCTCAACCGAACCAGCCAAGGCACCAACCCCTTTATCAATCAATCCCGACGAAGGGGAGGATGATTTGACATTGCTGAAATTCTATGACATGGGTGAGTCATCCCAAAGGACTCTTGAAAACGGTAAGTAATATCAATAATCTCATAGCCCAGATCGAAGGATCCAAACCGACAAATTAGGCACCCAAGAGATCCGAACAAGTCAAACAGCCAACAGAGTTTTATTAACCGGGCCTTGACCACGTCAACTACACAGATGTAGTTGCACCAGACGCCGACATGGCTAGAAACCATCAGATCCGAGATGGACTCGATACATGTGAACAAGACATGGGAGCTAGTCGAACTATTAGCTGGACGGAAGCCGCTACCGTGCAAATGGGTCTACCAATAAAAATATGTAACCGGTAAAGAATGACCGAAGTACAAATCTCGGCTCGTTGCCAAAGGTTTCAAACAGGAACATGGGGTCGACTACGACAAAATCTTCTCGTTGGTAGTCAAAATGACCACCCTTCCTTCATGGATATCTAGATGAAGACATCCATATGTCTCAATTGGCAAGCTTCATGGTGATAGGGGATCTAGGTCACCTCGTATGCAAGCTGAAGAAGAGCCTATATGGCATGAAGTAGGCGCCAAGAATGTGGTATCAGAAGTTTGATACCTACATCCGGAAGCTCGGTTATAGTCAGTTGGACTCCGACCCATGTATATATATGCAACAATTGGCTGACGAGTCCCAAATCTATTTGATTCTATATGTCGATGATATGCTCATTGTTGGAAGCAATCGAGCAGAGATCAAGGAATTAAAGCAGAGCTTTCACGACAAATTTGTGATGAAGGAACTAGGACAAACCCGACATATCTTGGCCATGTGAATCGAGCAAAATCGGATGAGAAAGACTCTCCGCCTCTCCTAGTCTGACTACACCATAAAGGTGCAAAGATGGTTCAACATGGAGAATGCGAAATTTTAAGAGTGCACGGCCCTGTCAACTACAAAAGTCGAGTACATGCCACGTCGGAAGTAGCCAAGGAAGCAATCGGGCGGCACTGACTTTCGGTTGACTGCTTGTCAAAAAAAAAAATTGACCATCCAGCATCAATCATCTATTGTGACTCATAGAGCGCAATACACCTCATTCGGAATCTTGTTTAACACTCGAAGACAAAACATATTGAAGTATGGTTTCATCATATTTGGGAGCTCGTAACGGAGAAGAAGATCGAAGTCCAGAAGATCGACATTGAGGTGAACATCGCCGATTTCCTGATGAAGCCACTCCCAGAATAACACTTCATAATACAAAGGAACATGATGGGATTACAACAAGCAATCGAGTAGAAAGAAGTTGAACAAACATTAGCGGAACGAAAGTTGAAGACCGGCCTGATCGAACAAGCCGAAAAGCAAAGTCCAAATAATCAGAATGCCGAGAGGCTGAAGATACAACATTGAATGAGGATACCGATTGGAGAGGAGACGATTGAGGGGCGAACAAACCCGTAGACAGATCGAGGATCCAACGAGGAGCATAGGAGTGAGCACATACCGGGAGCAGATGATGGACTGAGAGTTGGAATCGGACATGAGCCAATCCGAACGAACGAGCCAATTCGGACGAAAGTCGATCCGAACTTATCGATCTGACCGACTCAGACAAGCAAACCTGGACAACATAAGATCCTGATGACTAGCCGAATTAGGTTAGATCCCGACTTTACCTCTACAGACTAGGTCGAATGCCAACTACCTTGTATGTATACAATTGTAACTTTATATTAAATTTATAATCTAGGTTCATAGGGGAGATAACCCCAGCTATTAGTGTACATAGGAATTAATGCAAAAATCAATGATGTAACTTCTCCCTTGATTTTCGTCTACAATTGTGGCTTCATCTAGTATTTCATAGATCCTATATTATAACCATGCTAGATAAGTTCTGTTCCAAATCGTACTAGACCACCTCCACCTCCTATTGAACTTGAGGATGAGTGAAAGTATGAGGTTGCCACTATTCTTGATTCCAAGATGGATATTTTTATTCTCTCATATTCTCTCTCTCTCTCTCTCTCTCTCTCTCTCTCTCTCTCTCTCTCTCTCTCTCTCTCTCTCTCTCTCCCTCTACCATCTACTATCGTCGCCACCGCCTTCGTCTGCATCTGTCTGCCTCCCTCCCTCTCTCTTCTTTCACTCTCTCTCTATAATGGCTCTTTCTGCCATTGCCATCGCCGTCTACTGCCGTCTTCAGTTGCTGATGTCGCCGCCGCCATCGTCGTCGTTGTCACCATTGTCGTCAGTTCTTGGCCGTCGTCGTTGCTGCCACCGTTGTCGTGTGTAGTCGTTCCCGTTGTCATCGTCATCGGCTGAGTAAACGAGAGAGAATACATGTGCTTCTACACTCGAACCTAGCGTGCAAGGCATCGATGCTCGGCTAAGTTTTTCTGTCCTCTTTGTCTTTTCTTTCTTTTATCTTTTGATTTACAACATGACTTCTAGACGAAGAAACCATAAGCAAACACACGAAGAAATTATAAGGAAGAATTTTTAGATGTTCTTAACCGTTTAGTTAAACTAGTAAAATGGGCGAAAGAGATTGAAGCTGAAAAACAAAAAGATAAGGAAGAAAAATAAGTGCTTATTGTTGAAATAACTAAACTTAAAGTAGACAACACGAAGCTTCAGAAACAAGTTAAGGACCTTGAGACATCTAGGGAAGATGGTGAAATATCTTCCCTAGATGATATTAAGGACAAGATCAAAAAGGTTAAGGAAGAGGTTAAAAGCGATATGGAATTAGCAAAAATTGGGTGGGTTGATGTAGTAAAACATAATATTAAAAAGGAACTAAAGGATGAAAATATTGTAAACACTACCCTTGAGGAGGAAAAAATGTGTCAACCTCGACGCCTAAATGTACGAGGTACTGGGCTCAAGGAAGGGGCATCTCCTGACAAAGATGCACAAACATTAGGGAAAATGTTGGGGTACGAAGCCCTACCAATCACTAAAACTTGGAGGGTAGGACTTGAAACCACTAGGAAAAGACCTTTGGTCCTTCAGTTTAAGGACTTAGAATCTAGAATCACATTTTTTAAAAAGAAACCAATTCTTCGAGGATTGGGTGGGGACCCTATCTACCTCGATGAAGACCTGACCAAGATGCAAATTGAGCATCATAAAACTTGTATGTCGCGAGTCATACAAGCTCGTAAAGAGGGGCATCGTGCCTTTTACCGAGACGGACGTGTGATAATAAATTATTGCATTGCCAATTGACGATGTATGGCCCATGCGATAGACAATAAACTTTGGATGACTTTATGGAAATGTAACGGTGCACTTTGGACACACCCTGGCCGTCTAGAGGAGATTTTGAAGGTATGTGACATAGTTTTTTTAGTAGAAACAGATCAGAGCCCAAATCGAGGACTGCCACAAGTTGACGATTTTCGTTGGGAATCTGTCTATAGACAAACCTCACGTCAACATACTAATAGAGGGTATGGAGGGGTTGCGATAATATTTCAGAGAGAGATACATAATAGGATAGAAATACTAAAGAAAGACTTAGAAGCCCGTTTTATGTGGATGAAAGTCCTCACTAGCAAGGATCAGGCGATATTTATCTTCGTGTGTTACTTGCCCCCGAAAGGAACCCAGTATAATATGGCTGGAGAGGCGAGTATAACCCAAAACCAACCTTTATCGGATGACATAATCCGAAATTCTTCTCAAGGGGAAGTTTTCCTTGTAGGAGATTTCAATGTGAGAACCCAATCCCGACAATGCACGATATTTCGAATGGATAGAAACCTAGAAATGGTGAATATCAACCCTTTAGACTTAGAAATAACACGTACATCAAAGGATCAAGGTGCGGATGCCACAAGCTTTGGCCATCATCTGCTTGAAGTTGGAAGCCGACGCCAGATGATCATATATAATGGCTTAGCCAAGTGGCCGGGCTCGGAAGCGCTCACATGTTTCCCACATAGAGGAGGGGAAAGCACAGTTGATTACCTAATAGGACGCCCTGAAGCAATCCACATGGTTAACTCCTTCAGGGTGGCCCCATGCCCCATTGGTGCAGACCATAGCTTCCTATACTTTGAGCTAAAATACGACACCTCCCATGCCACTAACTCTAGTCAACCAAACCATCACACCATAATACATTTCACACATGAGCTCGCTGACATCTACTCGCAACATGTTCAAACCCATCTCTCCTCTTTTGATTCTTCCTTGCCTTTAGAGAACCTCATTACAGAACTCGCACACACCCTTCATTCGGCAGCAATTAGTACCTTCCCATACACGAAACACTCTAGTCATAGTAGAATAGGGTCTATGCCACAAAACAAGTGGTATGATGAGGATTGTAGAGAGTTGTATAGACATTATTAGAGCAGAGTTCAGTCTGCTCCTAAGTTAGTAGAAGCACTATTTCAAGTGGTAGTTTTTATTCATCGGATACATAGCCAACCACAAGATAGGATATCTCGTCGAGCCTTTGAGGTATCCCGATCCCTACATGCATCTGGAGACACTAGCTCTTGGTATAGCACTGTGGTGAGTTGGTTACTTGCAAATGGCATAGAAGTCGATCCCACTCTGTTGTTGTTGTGCCAACCACCCATCAATAACCTACCCTCACTTAAGTACAACAATGGGATTAATCAAGCTCTAATATCTCATGAAGACAGTAATAAAGTGATATGGAAAATTTACACTCGATATAAATGGACCACCCCACGAGAGCCACTGCCATCTAAAATGTTGTTCTATAAGGAACACTTCTTGCACTTGTCTCAGTTAGTTTTTATTACACAACCAAGATATCTAGATACATTCTTATCAAATTCACTAAGGGTGGCCATTGGACAACTTAGGATCTCATCCCACCAACTTGAGATTGAGAATGGTCAGGCTAATAGAGTCCCTAGAGAGGAAAGGCTATGTAGTTGTGCCACATAGAGATAGAGGATGAGTATCACTTCACAAGCAAGTATCCAACTTATGTCGAGATAAGAGTGGAATACCAAGACATATTAGGACCCACTCCCACCCTCTCCAAACTATTAGATACCCCGGATGTAAAGAGACTAGGCAGGTATATCCTAGAGCTAAAACAACATAGGGATAGTAAATTATCAAGTGTTAACCATAACCCTTTTACTATTCATCAACTTGTAACTAGTGTAATTTTTCAGGAACAAGGGGAGACGATGAATGTGGATACACTTACACCACTCTGACCCTCTCTCTTGAGGAAGCCGAAATGCAAAGAACAACCAAATGCCCTCGGATGTTGGGATTCAAAACAAGTCGACAAGGAGTAGAAAGGATTAAGAAGATAAGGGAACGTGAGCTACGTCGACTAGAAGCTATGGTTGGGGTACCTTTTACATTGGGGCCACGGGCCACATCCACATCAAAACCCTTTGACCTCCCGCTTCTCTTCGAGAGACGTGGATAGAAATGAAATTAGGCCTAGTATAACATCATTTTCATTGTAGAACATGTTTGTTATTTTACTAGAACTATTTAGCTTAAAACTCTATTTTTATTTTTATTTTTTACTTTCAATGAATGGGTAAATATCCCTTTTTTGTTGTAAACCATTTGTCTCATGGACCAATTTTGGTCTTAGAAGACGTTAATATATCTTTCTCTCTCTCTCTCTCTCATGATCATGACAATGCCTCCTAGAAGTCCAACCATAGATGGGAAGGCTCTTTTGGGAGATATTGAAGACCTTTGAACAAAAGAAGTCCATTTTCCACTTTAATTCCTTTAATTACTTACAATACACATGTTGGTGATGTGTTTTAACACAAGAAGCATGGTTGGGATTAATATGATCCAAAAAAATTCTTGAGCAAAAACACCCATCTGAATATCATGGCAGACAATCTCAAGAATGCTTGAATCTACCAACATCTTGAAAACTTCAAATGTTTGTTGTCAACCTGTTGAGCGGCAAGCTCAACTGGAGTCAGATCGGCTAGATAAGCCTGAGCCGGTGAGCAACCGAGCCGGCAAGCAACAGAGCCGGTGAGCTGGGGAGCCGGTTAGCCGGATCCAATCGGTAACCGGAAGCCTAGTATTAGTTTAGACTACTAGGCAATTATAGTCTCGTAGTAAGTGTCAGATGCTCGTGTGAGCATTGAAGTACGCGGTGCTTTTGTCAGTCCCACGAGGACTTGTATAAATAGTGCTACTGAGCACAGTTGTAATGATAGAGTGAATATATCATTTTGAATATACCTTTTATGTTCTGCTCTCTCTGTCTCTCCCGTGTACTCTGTTCTGTGTATTCCCTACTTTCTTTGTTTTCTAACACTTCCACAAGTAATCGTTCACATGGTATCAGAACATGATGGTTGAGAACCTCTGCGGCCGACAAACGCTTGAAAGCAAACCCTAACAGGTCGTAAGAACAACAGACAGAGAAGTGATGGATAGAGGAATGGCTAGCTCGCCCCTCTTGGAGAAACTCGACAGATCCAACTACGCATCTTCGTCGTACAAGATGCACCAGTATCTGCTTGGGCATCGCTACTGGAGTTTCGTCGAAGGAGCCAACGAAACAACACCTGATGCGGCATATAAGGAGTTCCCAGTGTGGGAACAATCGGCAAGCAGAGTGATGTACTGCTTCACGTCCAGTGTCGGAGACCAGCTGCTAAGCCACATCCCAGACGCCAAGACGCCGAAGGAGGCTTGGGGGAACCTGAAGAAGGTTTTCACCGCGAGCACTACGGCCCAGAAGCTGCAACTCCGACAGGAGTTGAGCAATGTCTGACAGAAGGACATGTCGGTGGCGGATTACACGGCCCAGATCAAAGAGATCTGTGACTCGCTTGCCTCTATCAACATTACCGTAGAGGAAGACGAGATGGTTCGGGTCTGTCTTGGGGGCCTGGCGTCGAAGTTCAAAGTGTTTTGAACGGTGGTGTGTACAAGGGAGAATACGCCGTCATTTTTCGACTTACAGTCGAGGCTCCTTGTAGAGGAGAACCACGACGGTGCGTCAACTAGCGCACCCACTGACAGCCGGATGTTGTACACGGAGGTGGATCGGTCCCGTGGGCATGGTGAACGAGGTGGGTCGGCATGCAATGGAAGCGGCCGGCAAGAGCAAGAATGAAGGCATAGAGAACGTGCCGACATCAGTTCCGGGACTTCCACAGGCAGGGGGAGTCAAGGCGGTGCCGGAGGCCGGCAAGACAAATCTGCAACGGAATGTTGGTACTGTGGCAAGAAGGGCCACAGAGAAAGCGAGTGCTGGAGAAAGCGGGCCGATTCAATCAAATCCGGATCCGGCAAGGCCGAAAAGGATGGTCGGCAAAGCTCGCACTACACGAAGGGATCGGGAGGATCGAAGAACTATAACGGGCCAGCCTTGGTGATGAAGCACGAGGCAAACTTGATGAAGAAGACTACTTCCAAATTGGAGGAAGTGTGGTATGTTGATTCTGGTGCGTCGAACCACATGACGAGCCACAAAGAGTGGTTCTCCTTTTTGGAGAAACCGGATCAACCAGGAGTAGTCAAAACCGGAGACGACACTCCTCACCCAATCGTGCACGTTAGAGAAGTCTCTTTGAGCCACGTCGGACAGAAGGGGACGCTGATGAACGTATTACACGTTCCGACAATCATGAAGAACCTGGTGTCAATCGGACAGATCGTCGACCAGGGGATGTGTTAGGAAACAGGTCCCTCCGGATGGGAAGTGAAAAGAACAGTACTGATGAGCAAATTAGGCCGAGGCCGAAACCGGATGTGGAGTACCCGGCTACGGAAGACCCGGTGAGAACCGGATGACAAGTACCCAGCTACGGAAGACCCAGTCAGAACCGGATGACAAGTACCCGGAAACGGAAGACCCGGTAAGAACCAGATGACAATTACTCGGCAACGGAAGACCCGGTGAGAACCGGATGACGAATACCCGGTTACGGAAGACCCGGTGCTCACCGGATGACGAGTACCCGGCAAGAGCTGGATGGTGAAGGCCCGGTGTGAAGTGCTCACCGGATGAAGGGACATATTCGTAAATATGTTTTCTGAGATTCCATCGGGGCTATATTTGTAAATAGCCGAAAATTCATATTAGTACAAATATGACTTAGGGCAAACTTAGAGCAAGTTGTTGTCATTCTTGTTGGTGCAAGATTAGAGCGCAACAGTGTACACACAGAGAGAGAGAGAGAGAGAGACGAACAATTTGTATCTCTGTTGTAACCACCGCCTATGGCGAAGACAGTGAACAAGAGGTCGTTGCCTCTGTGTTCATCTATTGTATATTGTTACATAGTGATAGTTAGCAGTCAATGGACTGCCGTGGTTTTTCCCGTGTTTGGGTTTTCCACGTAAACATCCTGTGTACTCTTCTCTCCATTGTCTCGTGCATTCATTCTCGTTTTCTGTGTTTGATTCTAAGCTTAGTTGTGGCCGAGCATTGTTCATCAGGAGCGTCTAGTTCTTGATAAAGTGGTATCAGAGCGAGGCGACACAGAAAAATGGACGATTCGTTGGGAGGCATGTTCAAGCTCACCGGCTCCAACTATTCGGTGTGGAAGTCGAAGATGAGGGACATGCTCGTGGTTAAAGATCTTTGGCTGCCGGTTCAATTCGGGGACAAGAGACCAGACAAAATCGACGCCGCGATATGGGAGGTGATGCACATGAAGACAACGGCTTACATACGGTGCTTCATCGACATGAGTCTATACAAAAACTTCAATGAAGAGAGCAAGGCTCATGAGCTCTGGGAGAAGATCAGCATTATGTTTCAGAACAAAAATGTTGTCAATCAGGTTTCAGTATTTCGGAAGCTAGTAAGACTCCGGTACCAAGATGGCTCCAGCATGCCGGAGCACATGAATGCCTTCCAGGGTCTGATCCACCAGGCAACATCATTGGAAATAACTCTTTCTGATGAGGTACTAGCCAACACCAACCGGATGCAAGTTGCTGTTGAAGGGTGTTCGACACGTTCCGGAGGTTCATCTGAACCTGATATCAGCCGATCGGCTAGATGACGAAGACTACACGGGTAGCATCCGGAACGGTGTTATGAAGTTCAGCAAAGGGAGCCTGATTGTGGCGCGGGCCCGGAAGGTAAACACGTTGTACCTGATGAATGCCCGGTTATGTCCGGAGGAAGTGAACGTGGCATCCGACACTGCCGGTGAGCTGTGGCACAAAAGGTTGTGTCACATGAGCGAGAAGGGGATGAAGAGGCTTGCAAATGATAACCTCATTCCAGTGAAGAACATGCACTTAGAGAAGTGCACTGATTGTCTGACCGGTAAAAAAAATCGGACCTCCTTCCGACCATGGCCACCGATGAGACGTAATGCACCACTGGAGTTGGTGCATACTGATGTGTGTCAAGTGAACACGAAGTCACATGCAGGAGCACAGTACTTCGTGACGTTCATAGATGACCACAGCCGGAAGCTGTGGGCCACACCGTTGAAGACGAAGGATCAGGTGCTATCCGTCTTCAAAGAGCTCCACGCGAGAGTGGAAAGAGAAACCGGCCGGAAGCTGAAGGAGGTTCGAGCAGATAACGGAGGTGAATACCGGGGGCAGTTCGAGGAGTTCTGTTGCTCGAAGGGAATCTGGCTCGAATTTACCGTGCCGAAGACGCCGGAACTAAACGAGCTGGCCGAGAGGATGAACCACACCATAATGGAGAGGGTCCGGAGTATGCTGGCGCATGCAAAAATACCCAAGAAGTTTTGGCTTGAGGCACTGTCGACGATGACATATGTGATAAACAGATCACCCTCAGTACCCTTGGACGGAGACACACCACAAAGAGTCTGGACCGGTAAGGAAGTGTCCTACCGGCATATGAAAGTATTCGGGTGTCTTGCGTATGTGCATGTTGCTAAGGACCCGAGAGGAAAGTTGGATCCAAAGACCCGGCCATGCATACTACTCGGTTAATGCGTCGATGAGTTCGGCTACCGAGTGTGGGACCTGGCCAACAAGGAGGTATTCCGAAGTTGAGATATTATCTTCATGGAGGACAAGACGCTCGTTGATTGGGAGTCGGAGAAGAAGATAATGAACTCCGAGTCAACCGGTAAGGATCGATTCTACGATGAGCAGACCCAACTGGCAAGAGACCGGTTAGCACTCGAGGAACCAGCCGTTAAAGGTGAGGATACCGAACCAGCAGAAGAGGATGTAGAGGAAGCTGAAACCGGAATTGGCCAAGACCCCAAATCGGATTCGGATGAAGAGCAAATGGAGGAGCCGGTTACCGAAGCCCAAAGACGTAGATATCCTCTCAGAGAGAGAAGGGCCCCCCGGAGATTTCCGAATGCAGAGCATGTGCTGCTGACCGATGAGGGGGAGCCGTAAAAGCTTCGAGGAAGCTAAAAGTGACACCCAGAGCCGCAAATGGTTAAGTTCCATGCAGGATGAGATGGATTCCCTGCATGAGAACCATACGTACGAATTGGTGGAGTTGCCGAAAGGAAAGCGGGTACTCCGAAACAAGTGGGTGTACAAGTTGAAACCGGGAGATGTCGGCAACCCCTCGAGATACAAAGCCAGGATCGTGGTGAAGGGGTTTCAGCAGAAGAAGGGCGTAGACTTCGACGAGATATTTTCCCCGGTAGTAAAGATGACCTCCATCTGGACGGTGCTGAGTATAGCGGCAAGCATGGACCTCGAGGTAGAGCAGCTGGACGTGAAGATGGCATTCCTTCACGATAACCTCAAAGAGGAGATCTACATGCAGCAACCGAAAGGATTCGTGGAGAAAGGGAAGGACCACCTGGTTTTCCGGTTGAAGAAGAGCCTGTACGGACTAAAGCAGGCTCCCCGACAATGGTACCGGAAGTTCGACTCATTCATGACCGATCAAGGGTACCACAAGATGCAGGCCGATCACTGCATGTTTGTGAAGAAGCTCGAAGGAGGCGACTTCCTGATACTCCTTCTGTACGTGGATCACATGTTGATCGTTGGACGGGACCAAGCCAAAATACGGATGCTTAAGAAGGCTCTCAACCGAACTTTCTCAATGAAAGACTTGGGCCCGACAAGACAGATGCTGGGGATGTATATCATCCGGAACCGGCCAACGAAGCAATTGTGGTTGTCACAGGAGAAATACGTGACAAAGGTGCTTTAGCGGTTCAACATGTTAGAAGCGAAACCGGTCGGATCGACACTCCCGGCAAACTGCAGATTATCCGGTAAGCAAAGCCCGAAGACGAAAGCAAAGAAGGCTGATATGATGAAGGTTCCATATGCTTCTGCCATCGGGAGCTTAATGTACGCAATGGTGTATACCCGATCGGATATAGGATACGCAGTCGGAGTGGTGAGCCTATTTATGAGCAATCTCAACAAAGAGCACTGGAACGCGGTCAAATGGATACTCCTGTACTTGAAGGGCACTTCAAATATGTGTCTCCGATTCAACTCTAGAAAACCTCAACTTGACGGTTTCACCAATTCGGACATGTCGGCTGATGTAGATACCAGCCGATCTACATCCGAGTATGTAATGACATATGCAGGGGGAGCTGTTTCGTGGCAGTCGAGGCTATAGAAGACGGTTGCGCTGTCAACCACGGAGGCGGAGTACATGGCGGTTGTGGAAGCCAGCAAGGAAATATTATGGATGAAGGACTTCATCGGAGAGCTCGCTATCCGGCAAGATGAATACCAACTCTATTGCAACAGTCAAAGTGCCATCCACCTTGCTAAGAATGTGGCATACCATTCCCGGACGAAGTATATCCAGCAGAGGTATCACTGGATCCGGGAAAGAGTAGATGACCAGGAGTTCGCGGTGACGAAGATTCACACGGCCGAGAACAGGTCAGATATGCTGACCATTGTACTGATACCCAACAAGCTGGATGCATGCCAAAAGCGGATCGGACTAGTTAGACATCCCATGCCGGAGAGAAAGGGGAGTTTGTTAGGAAACAGGTCCCCCCGGATGGGAAGTGAAAAGAACAATACTGATGAGCAAATTAGACCGAGGCCGAAACCGGATGTGGAGTACCCGACTACAGAAGACCCGGTGAGAACCGGATGACAAGTATCCGGCTACGGAAGACCCGGTGTGAACCGGATGACAAGTACCCGGAAACGGAAGACCCGATGAGAACCAGATGACAAGTACCCAGCAACGGAAGACCCAGTGAGAACCGGATGACGAGTACCCGGCAAGAGCTGGATTGTGAAGGCCCAGTGTGAAGTGCTCACTGGATGAAGGGACATATTCGTAAATATGTTTTCTGAGATTCCATCGGGGCTATATTTGTAAATAGTCAAAAATTCATATTAGTATAAATATGACTTAGGGCAAACTTAGAGCAAGTTGTTGTCATTCTTGTTGGCGCAAGATTAGAGCGCAACAGTGTACAGAGAGAGAGAGAGAGAGAGAGAGAAAGAGACGAAGAGTTTGTATCTCTGTTATAACCGCCGCCTGTGGCAAAGACAGTGAACAAGAGGTCATTGCCTCTGTGTTCATCTATTGTATATTGTTACATAGTGATAGTTAGCAGTCAGTGTACTGTCGTGGTTTTTCCCGTGTTTGGGTTTTCCACGTAAACGTCCTGTGTACTCTTCTCTCCATTGTGTCGTGCATTCATTCTCGCTTTCTGTGTTTGATTCTAAGCTTGGTTGTGGCCAAGCATTGTTCATCGGGAGCGTGTAGTTCTTGACAGGATGCAGGTGCGGTTTATGCACCTTGGGTGCTTCATCGAGGAAGAGGGCCAGATTATTGCGCAAGGGCAGAGAGACGGGAGGATGCTTATCCTCGACACCAATGACCTTGGCACCGCTCTGTTTGCAAAAGGACAGAAGGTCGAATCATACATCGACCTGTAGCACAAGTGGATAGGCCACATCAATTACCGGAGGCTTCAAGACCTGCAAACGAAACAAGTTGTTTTCGGTTTGCCGAAGTTCAGCGGCCGGAAGGCCCAAGTATGTGAAGCCTGCAAACTCGGAAAGCAACACCGGCTTCCATTCCCTACCGAACGTAACTAGAGCCGTAACAAGCTCGATCTAATCCATTCGGATGTGTGGGGACCGGCACAGAATGTTAGTCTTGGCGGGAGTCGATATTTCGTCTCCCTCACCGACGACTATACGCGGCACACATGGATCTTCCTCATTAACCGGAAGAGTGAAGTCTTTGAATGTTTCCGGAGTCTCCAAAGCATGGCGGAACGGGAATCGGAGAGGAAGATCAAATGCCTGCGGTCAGATGGCGGGAAAGAATACTTTTTTGGCCAATTCAACAGTTATCTGCAACAAACGGGAATTCGGCGAGAGTTCAGCTGCAGATACACAACGCAACAGAACGGTGTTGCCGAGAGGATGAACCGGTCGCTTATCGATGCGGCAAGGGCAATGCTGGAGGAGAAGAGCATGCCCAAATTCTACTGGGCAGAGGCAGTCCGAACGGTTGTCTACATCCAGAACCGGATCGGTGACAAGGTGTTAGCTCACGAGCTATATTTCGGGCGGAAGCCGAATTTGAGACACCTTAAGATCTTCGGTAGCATTGCATATGTGCATGTACCGGATGAGAAGTGAAGGAAGTTGGATGCAAAATCGGAAAAATGCATCCTAGTCGGGTATGCTCAAGAGCAAAAGGGTTATAAGTGTTATAACCCCCGGACAAGGTAGGTCTGAGTCAGTCGAGATATCGAGTTTGATGAATCAGCATCATGGTACTCCTTACCGACTCTGACATCCAAATCTGACCCGACGTCGGTGGATGAGGCTAGTGAGCCTGAACCGGCCCAAGTAGAGGATGATGAAGTGTGCACTCAGGATGAGAGATTCCGGAATCGTTCTAATTGAGTGGGCTGAACGAGAGACTGAGTCAATCTGACCAGTCCGATGAGGAACCGGCGAGTAGTGGAGACTCTGCCGTGCACTCCCCGCGCAAGGAACCGAGGAGACGGTTCATGCGCAAAGAGAAGGGGAAGAAGAAAATGCCAGAATTCGAAATTGGCAACGATGAGTCCGATCGGTGTGCATCCAACTCCGGCAAGGAGAAAGGCGAATCTTCGGCAATGAAGACCGAACCTGCCAAGAAGGGCCTCAAACTGAGTAACGGTGAGTTACGTTGATCCACCCGCCAGAAGGATCCCGTCAAGCGGTACGAGTACAATGAGTACATGGCGCATCACTATGCCTACATGACTAAGGTGGCGGAAGTGCGTGAGCTGGAGAGCTACGCAAAAGCGCCCAAGGACGCAAATTGGCGTGCCGCTATGGAGGAAGAAATGCAGGCACTTGATGTCAACAAGACATGGGACCTAGTTGACTCTCCTCGTCACTGTAAACCGATCGGATGCAAGTGGATATACAAGGTAAAGTACAACGCCGACGATTCTATTAACCGGTATAAAGCCCGGTTAGTGGCGAAGGGGTATGCGCAGACCCACGGAATCGACTACGACGAGACCTTCGCTCCTACAGCGAAGATGACGACTGTTCAAGTGGTGTTGGCGGTTGCTGCGGCAAGGGGCTGGCATCTTCATCAAGTGGATGTGAAGAATGCATTTCTTCAAGGTAATCTTGAAGAAGAAGTCTTTATGACTCAGCCTCCCGGTTTTCAATTGGAGATGAACAAGTCGGTGGTATGCCGGCTGAAGAAGTCGTTGTACGGCCTGAAGCAAGCCCCTCGAGCTTGGAATGCGAAGATCACGCACCGATTGTGTAAGATGGGGTTTGTGGCCTCTAAATCGGACTCTTCATTGTTCATCCGGCAAGGCTCACCCAGTCTGGTATGTATACTGCTGTATGTTGATGATCTAGTCATCACCGGACCGGGTGTCCCAATCGTCGGACGCATTTGAGATGAAGGATCTGGGGGACCTTCATTATTTTCTAGGGATCGAGGTGATCCGAACCCCGGACAACATATTGCTCTCACAACGACATTACGTCTTGAATATGTTGTACAAGTTTGGCATGACAGAATGTCGACCTGTCTCCACACCCTTGGACCAAAACCAAAAGCTTCGTCCCAACTCCAGACCGGCCTGCAACAAGCAACGGTTCCGACAGATTGTCGGAAGACTTATTTACTTGACTATCACGCGAACCGACATTAGCTATCCAGTCAGAATGATAAGTCAGTTCATGCAAAAGCCGACTGTGGAGCACCTTCAGTGCGCGCAAAGGATATTGCGGTATGTCAGCGGCACGAAGGACCGGGGACTTTTATACGGCGAGGTATACCCGAAGAGCTCGTCGGTTACACGGATGCTGACTAGGCCGGCGATGCATCAGATCGCCAATCAACCTCCGGTTACATGTTTTCCCTAGGTAGCGCGACTGTTGCGTGGAGCAGCAAAAAGTAGCCAACACTTGCTCTGTCGAGCACTGAGGCTGAGTATCGGAGCGCTACCATTGCCACCTGTGAAGCTATTTGGCTTCGGCGACTGCTACAAGACCTATGGATCGAGGTACTGACCCCGATTCTGATCTACTGCGACAACATAAGCAGCATGCAACTCGCCAAGAACCCCGTATTCCATGATCGCACAAAGCACATAGAAGTGCACTATCACTTCGTGCGTGAGCGTGTCCTGAGTGGTGAGGTTGAACTTCGGTATTTTCACACGGATTGGCAAGTTGCCGACATCTTCACCAAACCACTCAGATCGGACAAGTTGCAACACTTCACCGAAATGCTTGGTGTTCAGCATCTCGATGTGCCACACTTGAGGGGGAGAACGGGCAAAGACATCGGAACGGGCAAAGGCAAAGAGACTGTTGCCGACACCGGTAAGGGAAAAACCGGACGAGGGGAAGACAAGGAGGCGAAGAAGCTGAGGATGGAAGCAAGGCCAAGACCCGGATGTGGTCTTATGTGGTGAAGGGCCTTAAACCGAAACACGAGTTGGAGGATACCAACTCGGACAAGAGCTGGAATGAATCGCGGACAGCCAATTCGGACCAACAGACGAATTCGGATGAACCGAATCAACTGGAGGCCAAGCAGACACGGATGCAATGAAAGTCGATGCCATCGTGGAGGAACCGACAGAACCAATGGATCGGCAAGCGCCGGAGTCATAGCAGCGGAGGAGCTGAGAGGGGCCTATTGAGCAGACATACTGACCGAGGAGGTCGAGGCACGCAGAACAAGAGGGGTCGCGGCAAATAGAACCGGACTGGACGAGGAGCGCGAGCAAGGCGGAGCGACACCAGGAGAAGTCGGTTGGAAGAACCGACTGCCATAGAGAAGGACACTAGGATCCAACCTCAAGTTGAGCTTGAGGGGGAGTGTTGAGCGGCAACCTCAACTGGATCCGGATCGGCTGGATAAGCTTGAGCCGGTGAGCGAGACGGATCGGTAAGCTGGTGAGCAACCGAGCCGGCAAGCAACAGAACCGATGAGCTAGTGAGCCGGTTAGCCGGATCCAATTGGTAACCGGAAGCCTAGTATTAGTTTAGACTACTAGGCAATTATAGTCTCGTAGTAAGTGTCAGATGCTCGTGTGAGCATTGAAGTACGCGGTACTTCTGTCAGTCCCACGAGGACTTGTATAAATAGTGCTACTGAGCACAGTTGTAATGACAGAGTGAATATATCGTTTTGAATATAGCCTTTACGTTCTTCTCTCTCTATCTCTCCCGTGTACTCTGTGTATTCCCTACTTTCTCTATTTTCTAATGCTTCCACAAGTAATCGTTCACACAACCCGACCCCAAAAGAATTTGATTCTGATGCTCAAAGGCAAGCTCACCAAATCAAGGTTCCATATACAAGAATTATAATAAAGCATATGCTTTCCCTTGTTGTGCCTTAGGTTGATATGTGTTGAGCGGACAAGCTCAACATGATCCGGATCGGTTGAGCAAGCCAGAGCCGGATCGGTATCCGGAACAAGGAAGCAAATCCGCATCCGGAACCAAGAGCCGGATCGTAATCCAGATCAGTGTAACCGGTAGGCCATTAGAGGCCTACGATTTTTGCCTAGTATGTAGGCATATTTTTAGGAGTTAGTGTCACTCACTCGGTACGAGCATTGAAGTACTTGTTAGTACTTCTGTCAATCCTTTAAGGACTTGCATAAAAAGTTCTCTATACCGCAATTGTATGTACAAAGTATTGAGTTTATTTTGAAATAGAGTTTACGTTCTGCTCTCTCTGTCTCTCTTGCGTATTGTGTATTCTCAAGCTTCCATTAAACCTTTGTTTCTATTTTTTCTATTGCTATCCGGCTGAGCTAGTTGTGTCTACACTTCCGCACGTAACTTTTACATGGTATCAAAGCGCGAGGGTTGAACATCCTCTACTACCCACAAGTGACTCATCAAGACAAACCTTAATACCCGGTAAAGAACATAAAGGAAGAAGGGAAGAATGGACAAAGGAATCGCTAGCTCATTTCCGGCGGAGAAGCTCGATAGAAGCAACTTTCCTTGATGGTCGTACAAGATGCACTACTACTTGCTCGGACATGGATACTGGAGTTATGTCGACGGAGCTAACAATGAAGCACCGGATTCGACACAGGGACTTTCCAGCCTTGGAACAAGCGGCAAGTAGGGTAATGTAATGCTTCACGTCCAGTGTCGGTGATCAGCTACTCATCCACATCCAGGACGGAAAGACGCCAAAGGAAGCTTGGACGAACCTGAAAAAGGTTTTTGCTACAAGAACCACAGCCCGGAAGCTACAACTCAGATAGGAGTTGAGCAACGTCTAGCGAAAAGACATGTCGGTGGCAATATACAGCCCGGATCAAGGAGATTCGTGACTCCCTTGTGTTAGGAATATGTCCCTCCTATGGGAGCAACAGATTGGTAGGGCAGAGTGCCGACAGTAAAAGACATGGGGAGCCAACAATTATGGAGAGAGTAAGGAGCATGTTGTCGCATGCCAAGCTGCCAAAATCGTACTGGGCTAAGGCGATGTACACAGTTGTTTACCTGATCAACAGGTCCCCCTCAGTACCATTGAAAGGTAATATCCCACAAAGGGTGTGGACAGGAAAGGATGTCCCCTACCGACACCTGAGGGTGTTTGGATGCTTAGTGTATATGCATGTGGCTAAGGATCAGAGGTTGAAGCTCGATAGTAAGTCGAAACCTTGCATATTCATGGGACACTTGGAGGACGAGTTCACCTACAGGCTGTGGGACCTAGTCGGCAAGAAGATAATGAGGAGTTGGGATGTACTCTTCTTGGAAGACAAGACAATAGAGTACTGGAAGCAACAGAAGTTTAAATTGACATCCCAATCTACTACCACTACTACTGACCTAAGGACAAGTGAACCGACACAATTGGTTGTTCAAAGATAGCCAGTCGGCACAACTGAATCTGAGTCAGTGGACTCGGAACAACCGACAAATATAGATGAGTCGGAGTCAAAGTCGGCAAGGTTCCAACAAAGAAAGGGTGTTGAATTCGATGAAATATTCGCACCAGTCATGAAGATGACATCAATTCGAATTGTTCTGAGCATAGCTTCCAATATGAACCTAGAGATCAAACAATTGGATATCAAGACAACATTCTTGCATGGGGAGCTAGATGAAGAGATCTACATGCAACAACCCAAAGGCTTTGTGGAGAAAGGGAAAGAGAACCTGGTGTGTCAATTGAAGAAAAGCTTGTATGGGTTGAAACAAGCTCCACGCCAATGGTACAAGAAGTCTGAGTCCTTCATGGTGGAACATAGGTTCCAGAAAACATAGGCTCACCACTGTGTGTCCGTTAAAAGGTATGATGAACTTCTTAATTCTTTTGCTATATGTGGATGACATGTTGATAGTCGGACAAGACATGAAGAAGATCATGAGCTTGAAGAAAGCATTAGGCAAGTTGTTTGCCTTGAAGGATCTTGGACCGACAAAACATAGCTTAGGGATGCACATAGTTCGAGACAGAACTAAGAAAGTGTTGTGGTTGTCACAAGAGAAATACTTGACGAAGATCCTAGAAAGATTCAACACGTCGGAAGCAAAGCCAATCAATCAGGTCTATGTTGTCGATCAACTGCAAGATTAATGACAAGCAATGCCCGAGAGAACATTGGGAAGCTATAAAATGGATACTCATGTACTTAAAAGGCACCTCGGATGTGTGCATTAGGTATGGTGTCGAAAAACCCATACTTGAAGGGTTTACCGACACAGACATGTCAAGGGATGCAGACTCAAGTTGATCCACTTTAGGGTATGTGATGACCTATGCAGGGGGAGCAGTGTCATGGCAGTCACGACTGTAGAAGTTTGTGGCCTTGTCGACCATAGAGGCAGAGTATATGGCAGCGGTTGAGACCAGCAAAGAGCTAATATGGATGAGAAACTTTCTCAGCAAGTTGGGGATGAAGCAAAGGGAGTTCTTGCTTCATTGTGACAGCTAGAGTGTCATACATCTAGCAAAGAATGTTGTGTACCACTCCCGAACCAAGCACATACAAAGTGGAAGAAGAAGAGTTTACCTTTGTTAAGATCCATACGAATGACAATGGATCCGACATGCTGACAAAGAACCTACATATGCTAACAAAGAAGAGTATGTCGACAGAGGACGAGACTAACTGACTCCACCCATAGGAGTGAAGGGGGAGTTTGTTAGGAATATGTCCCTCCTATGGGAGCAGCCGACTGGTCGGGCCTAGTGTTGATAATCGAAGACATGGAGAGTCGACAGTAGGAGACTCCAAGTCGAAGACACGACGAACTAGTCGGGCCGACCAGATGGTCGAAGATAAGGCCGACTAGTCGGGCGGACTGGACAATCAACATTGGTGACTAGTCGATCAATCGGCTGAATAACTACTATTTCTATAATAGGAATGACAGTAGTAGTGGCTACATTTGTAAATAGCCCATACAGTATATAAATATAAATACACTTAGGGCAAACATTGTGTGTAGAGTGTAAAACAGAATAGTTGCCAGCCTCTATTGCACTCTGTGACTGAGAAGAGAGTGTGTGTGAGCATGAGAGAGCGGTAGCAAAGCTCAACGAACTTGCTAAGAACCCTAAGCAGGTTATCCTCTCAGTCTATCAGAGAATATTGTAACTGTTTGCTATACTCTCTTGTCTATAGTGGGATCTTTGTTCCCGTGGTTTTCCATGTAACACTGTGTATTCTGTGTATTTGGTGTGTTTTCTATTTTTCCCACGATATTGTCAATTACACATTCGGTCTTTCTTAGAATCCCAAGAGTGTGAATCCCAAAACCTTGCCTCCATCAACATTACAGTTGAGGATGAAATGGTGCAGGTCTACCTCAGGGGCTTGGCGTCGAAGTTTGGAGCATTCTGAACGGAGGTTTGCACGAGGCAGAATACCCCTTCGTTTTTCGACCTACAGTCAATGTTCTTTGTGCATTGACGAGTACGTATTCCGACAACAGGATGTTGTACATGGAGGCGAAGAGGCCCTGTGGTCGTGGCGAACGAGGCAGATCTGCACACAATTGAAGTGGCCGACAAGAACAGAATCGGAGGCACAAGGATGGTGTTGATAGTAGTACCGAACCCTCCACAAGCAGGGGGAGTCAAGGAGAAGCCGGGAGCCGACAAGGGAAGGCTGCAACAAAAAGCTAGTATTGTGGACAAAAGTGCTGGAAGAAAAGGGTTGATTCGGACAAAGCCATATCGAGTCGAAGAGACACAGATAGGTATCACCGATCACACTTCGCCGAAGGCTCAGAGAGATTTGGTTTGGGACGGGCCCTCGTAATGAAACATAAACCCAACCAGATGGGAGTATCCACCTCAAAGTCGGAAGAGCTGTGTTATGTGGACTCGGGAGCTTCCAATCATATGACGAACCACAAAGAGTGGTTCTCCTTGCTTGAGAAGCCATAGAAGTCGGGTATGGTTGAAACCGGAGACGACACTCCACATCCCATCGAGCATATCGGAGATGTCCCTCTGAGCCATGTCGGTCAGAAGGGGATCATGAGGAATGTCCTGCATGTTCCAACAATCACCAAGAACTTGATGACAGTCGGCTAGATCGTGGATCAAGGAATGCAAGTCTGGTTCACTCATCATGGTTGCTTCATTGAGGAGGAAGGCCGGATTATAGCGCAAGGACACCCAGATGAAAGAATGTTCCTCCTCAAAACCAATGATGTCGGCAGGCCCATGTTTGCAAAAGGACAAAGGACATCGACCTATGGCATAAGCGGATCGGCCACATCAACTTCCAGAAGCTTCAGGAAATGCAGTCGAAACATGTGGTTTATGGACTGCCGAAGTTTAGTGGCAAGAAGGGCCAAATTTGTGAAGCTTGCCAGCTTGGGAAGCAGATAGGCTTCTGTTCCCCAATGAGAAGAATCAAAGCCGGAACTGGCTCGATCTTATCCATTCGGATGTGTGGGGACCGGCACAAAATGTGAGTATTGGCGGAATTTGATATTTCTTCTCCTTCATCGACAACTTCAGCTGACACACTTGGATCTATTTAATCGAGAAGAAGAGCGAAGTCTTCTCGTGCTTCTGGAACTTAAAGAGTCATGTGGAACGAGAAACTAAAAGAAAGATCAAGTGTCTGAGATCGGATTGCGAGAAAGAGTATTTTTCTGGCCAGATCACAAGTTATCTACAGACCAAGGGAATCCGACGAGAATTCTCTTGTAGATACATGCTAGAGCATAATGGCGTGGCCGAACTACGGAACCGGATGTTAGTAGAAGCAGATCTACATCAAATGGATGTTAAAACTGCATTCTTGCAAGGAGATCTTGAGGAACAGGTGTACATGGTACATCCCCCCAGTTTTCCGCCCAAGTTGAACATGTCGGTTGTTTTCCAACTAAAGAAGTCTCTTTATGGATTAAAGCAAGCCCCGCATGCCTGGAACACAAAGATCACCCAGCGACTGCGTCGGATGGGGTTTGCTACATCCAAGTCGGACTCTTCACTCTTCATCCGATAAGGTCAGACTGGGACGGTAAGTCTCTAACATTATGCTGAGGATTTAGTCATCGTCGGCACACCTGGAAGAAATCAACCGTGTCAAGTCCAAAATTGCGGCATCTTTCGAGATGAAGGATCTAGGGGACCGTCATTACTTCCTCGGGATCAAAGTGATCCACACCTCGGAAGGCATACTAATCATTCAATGCCATTACGTGTTGAGTATGCTCTTCAAATTTGGAATGACGGAATGCAAATCCATCTCAACTCCTCTGGACCGAAACGTTAAGCTTCGCCAAGGGTCGGGAGCAACATGTGACACGACACAGTTCTGGCAGATTGTCGAAAGCCTCATCTACTTGACGATCACTCAGTTGGACCTTAGTTACCCAGTCGGACTGATCAGTCAATTTATGTCACAGTTGACCACTGAACACCTTTAATGCGCGCATAGGATCATGCAATATGTCAATGGCACTAAGGATCGGGCGTTGCTATATTGGACTAGTGTAATCGAACAGCTTGTCGGCTACACAGATGCCGATTGGGTCGGAAATGTCGACAACCACAAGTCTACGTCCGGTTACATTTTTTCACTTGGAAGCATCGCGGTTGCCTAGAGTAGCAAAAAGCAGCCGACATTGGCACTATCGAGCACCGAAGCCGAATATAGAAAAGTGGCTATCGCAACATGCGGAGCCATTTGGCTCAAACGGGTATTGAAGGATCTGCGAGTAAAGGTGTCTGATCCAGTCATGATCTACTGTGACAACCTCAGCAGCATCCAACTTGCAAACAACCCCATCTTCCACGCCCGAACTAAGCACATTAAGGTGCACTACCATTTTGTCCATGAGTGAGTCCTCTCCGATGAAGTGGAACTTCGACAAGTATTGACTGATCAGTAGGTTGCCGATATCTTAACCAAACCTCTTAGCCTAGACAACTTGCGACATTTTTCAAGTATGCTTGGCCTACAGTATCACAACATGCCGAACTTAATGGGGAGGATTTAAGCAGAAAAAGAGTGAGACGAAGTCCGAAAAGCCGAATCAGATGAAGAATTCAATTTCGGCACGACTGAAGAAGTCGTAACGTCTGGATCAACTGGAGAAGCCGAGGACGCATGGACAGGTGGAAGAAGATCGGCTAAGCCTGCCTGGACTAGCCAGATGCAAGGGGAGTGGTCATGAGAGAGAGTCGAAGCAAGAGACAACCGTATCGGGGGGAGAAAGAGCCGAGAGAGGCGGTAAAGTCGGCAGAGTCAAGAAGGACAGAGCCGACCGGAAGAGGAAGGCTAGGACCAAGACATGGGCAGATGTAGTCAAGGGCCTACAAGAGGACGAATTGGAGACAATCGATTTGGAGAAGAGCCGAAAGGAATTGGGAGAAACCAATCTCGTCGCAATGTTCGATTCGGAAGAGCCAAATCAATTGAAGCCCAAGCGAATGAAAGGGTAGCCGAAGCCGAAGCCAACACGGAAGAGCTGATAGGTCGAGGAGAGCCAATACCGTGACAGCGAGGGAGCTGACATCGGCCAAGGGAGCTGACAAGCCAACCAAGAAGGTCGAGGCATGCGGATTTGGACGGGTCGAGGAGCACGAGTGAGCCATGAAGACACCAGGAGGAGTGGGAGGCAAGGACCGGCAATAACTGACACTACGATCCAACCTCAAGTTGAGCTTGAGGGGGAGTGTTGAGTAGACAATCTCAACATGATCCGGATCGGCTTATCCGAAACAAGGAACCAAATCCGTGTCCGTAACCAAGAGCCGGATCATAATCCGGATCGGTGTAACCAATAGGCCGTTAGACGCCTACAATCCTAGCCTAGTACGTAGGCATATTTTTAGGAGTTAGTGTCAGTCGCTCGGTACGGGTTGTTGAGAAGCAAGCTCAACAAAGGTATGTGATGCTTATTGAGAAATAAGCTATAGTAGCTATTAACTAATTAACTACTAATGGACATAAAGGTGAAACAACTATTTAGCTATGCACAACTATTTAGCTACTGACAGCTATTTAGCTATTGACAACTAATTAGCTATTGGCAACTAATTAGCTGCATATATAAGTCAATTATGTACTTAGGTAAAAAGTAAGTTGTAGTAAGTAGAAAAGTAAGAGTAAGAGTGAGAGTAGTGCAGAGAGTAAGAATAGAAAAACAGAAAACAGAAGAGAGTGAGTTGAGCTCTACGTGTAATGAAGTAGAAGCTTTTTGGACTTTGCAGAGGTAACCCTCCTTCCCCTTCCCCTTCCCCTTTTCTGTCTTGAGCACTGAACGATCCAGCACATCACGATGCGTTGTGCACACAGAAGAGCCCGTAGTGCCTTCGTAACATGGTATCATAGCAGAGTTGTTCATAAAGAAGATTAGAACAGTACAGATCTGAGAAAGGTTGTTTCTCTGCTTGCTTATTTGAATCAGAGAGAGTTTTCAGTGAAGTTAACCCTAGTTCAAAAAGAAAATGGCTACAGAGAATGCAAGCCAAATAGTCATAAAGAAATTGGATAAAAACAATTTCCCGGCGTGGAAATTCAAAATGACAAACTTCCTTATGGGGAAAGGATATTGGGATTATTTTGAAGGAAACCTAGAAGAGGCTCTAGAGATCCATGAAGAAAATGCATTTGCTGCACATATTAAAGCATTTAAGAAATGGAACCAAGAGCAAGAAAGGTATTGCATTGGTTGTCACTTAGCAATTTAGATTCGATGCTTGGACACATATAGGATGTTATGCTTCCAAAAGAAGCTTGGGACAGTTTAGTAAAACTGTTTGCAATGAATACAAAGGCAAGAAAGCTTCAGTTGAAGACTGAGCTAAATACCTTGGAAAAAGGTAAGATGTCAGTAAATGAGAATGCTCTGAAAATAAAGAGCATATGTGAATCACTTGCTTCTATTAATTTGAAGATAGAAGATGATGATAAGGTGGAAATATGCTTAAGAGACTTAGGACCTCAATACAAGAGTTTCAAAACATCTATTCTCACAAGGGATAGTATCCCAAGTTTTCCAAATCTGGTTTCAATGCTTGTAGTAGAAGAAAGAAATCAAATGGATGATGTAAACAAAGGAAACTCAGAGAATGAGGGGCAAGCCCTCTACAATAGTGTTGGAAGAGGCCGAGGAAGAGGCCATGGAAGATTTGGTTCAGCTAGAACCAACAATAATTATCAAGGAAGAGGACAACAAGCCATTAGTGGAAGAAACATCCGAGGCAGGGGGAGCAATCGAGGCAGAGGTAAGCAAACCTATTTGAATGATGATGGCTGTTGGTATTGTGGAAGACCAGGCCACACACAGGTTGAATGCTATAAAAAGCAAAATGATGAGAAAAGAGGGAAGAGACAGCAAAATAATTATGCTTCAACTAGTGAAGATTGTGATAAAGATGGTGCATTTGTGATGCAACATGAAACAGCAGCAGTGGCTGAATGTTCACAGAGATGTAATGAAGAGTTTATGTGGTATGTAGATTCTAGGGCATCTAATCATATGATAGGACATAAAAACTGGTTTGAAAGTCTAAGAGAACCAGATATTCTTGGTTATGTACAGACAGGTGATAATACTACTCACCAAATAGAGCATGTTCGAGATATCCCATTGTGGGAAGAAAAAGGAAAAACAAAGTATATGCTAAATGTGATGCATGTTCCAAACCTTGCAAAGAATCTTATTTCTGTTGGACAGATAGTAGAGCAAGGAATGCAGGTTAAGTTTAAGCAAAGTGGATGCTTCATAGAGAAAAATGGAACTTGCTCATTGCAAAAGGAAAACGAGAAGGAAGGATGTTTGTGTTAGATGTGGATATGCCTAGAGATTATAGCCATGTTTACAAAAGGAATGAGTGTAATCTCAAAAGTGGAAATGTGGCATAAAAGAATCGGTCACATAAGTATGCAAACATTGAAAAATATGTTGAGGAAAGATGTAGTGGTTGGACTGCCTAAGTTGAAAGATTGTGAGATGGGAAAAATATGTGAAGCATGTCAATATGGAAAGCAAAACAGGTTGCCTTTCCCTCATGAAAAACATGTAAGCCAAAATTTGTTGGATTTGGTACATACAGATGTATGGGGACCAACAAAAATTGCATCAATTAGTGGATGTAAGTTTTATCTAACTTTCATTGATGATTGCTCAAGGATTACTTCATGAAAGAAAAAAGTGAAGTATTTGATTGTTTCTGTAAGTTTAAATGCATCGTAGAAAAGCAAGTTGGAACTAGAATAAAATGCCTAAGATCTAATGGAGGAGGAGAATACTTCTCAAATGAGTTTTCTGATTTTCAATGTAATCAAGGGATAAGGAGATAGTTCACATGTAGATATACTCCACAGCAAAATGGAGTTGCTGAGAGAAAAAACAGAACTTTGGTGAACATAGCAAGAGCCATGATGACTGAAAAAATATGCCATTGTATTACTGGGCAGAAGCTATAAACACAACAAACTACATTCTAAATAGGTGTATAACATCTAGAGTACATTCCTGAAGAATGTTTCTATAGAAGGAAACCTAGCTTAGGACACTTGAAAGTGTTTGGATGCCTTGCTTATGTTCATGTACCTATTGAAGTGAGAAGTAAGCTTGATCCAAAAGCTGAAAAATTTATTTTTGTTGGTTATTCAGAGGAGCAAAAAGGGTATAGATGCTATAACCCTTTGACAAAAAAGATTGTGGTAAGTCGGGATGTAATATTTGATTATTTGGGCAGCTGGTACAGCCCAAAACAAAATGTAGAAACTGATGAAGTCAATGAAAATGAAGACAGGGATAAATCTAAAAATGTAAGAGATAACAACAGAGATGGAAAGAATGTTGGACAACAAGGTTCAACATCAATAGCATGTACTGGACCATCTGGAAGCCCAAGTAGTAAATTTGAATCTAATGCATGGAGTGGAAAACATGTAGGATATAAAAAATATGATGATAAAAAGGGGAAACGGAAGATGCCAGAATATGAAATGCTTGATGATGGGTCTAGAAACATGGAAGATGTAGATTGAGATACATCATTGGATGATGAGCTTGGTATATGATCCCTGAAAATCCCTCGTATGGAAGAACCAATGAAGGATGCAAATTAGAAACTGAGAAGATTAGATGGAGAGAAAAAGATTGTTGAAAGATTTGGTTATGAAACATATATGGCTATGCATTAGGCATACATGTCTAAAGTGGTACAAGTCCTTGATCCAAATAGCTTTGATGAAGCAAAAGTTGAGAAAAACGGGGTGAATGCAATGCAAGAAGAAATTGATGCATTGGCTGAAAATAGAAAATGGGATTTGGTAAAGTTACCAAAAGAAAAGAATGCGGTAGGTTGCAAATGGATCTACAAGACAAAGCATGATTCAAATGGAAATGTTAGTAGACATAAAGTAAGACTTGTAGCAAAGGGATATGCCAAAATGCAAGGAATTGATTATGATGAAACATTTGCACCGGTTGCAAAGATGGCAACCTTGAGAACACTACTTGTTGTGAGTGCAGCCAAAAGATGGGTTCTGCAGCATATGGATGTAAAAAATCTTTTTTTACATGGTAACTTGGAAGAAGAAGTGTATATGTGTCAACCACCAGGTTTTGAAGATAAGAAGCATCCAGAATATGTTTGTAAGCTGAAAAGGACTCTCTATGGATTGAAACAAGCACCAAGGGCATGGCATAAAGAACTTTCAGAATCTCTGAAAAAATTTGCTTTCAAAATGTCAAAGGTTGATCCTTCATTGTATGTAAAAAGGATGAATGAGTGCATCATTGTGATCTTGATATATGTTGATGATCTAATCATTGGAGGTGATTCTATGGAAGAGATAAGTAAGTTGAAGAAAAATCTAGAAATGCAATTTTAGATGAAGGATTTTGGAGAGTTGAGATACTTTCTTGGCATTGAGATGATCAGATCTAAGAGTGGTATATATATGTTGCAAAAACAGTATGCAACAACTATGTTGAAGAAGTATGGTATGCTTGGATGCAAACCTATTGGTATACCACTAGATAAGAACTGCAAATTGGGGGTTGATTTGGGAGCCAAAATAGAAGATGTAAACATGTACAGGTCTATGGTGGGCACCCTCATATATTTGACCATAACAAGACCTTATTTGAGTTATGTTGTTGGATTAGTCAGCCAGTTTATGCAACAACCAACAAAGCCACATTTGGACTACATAAGAAGAATTCTGAGGTATGTAAAAGCTACTCAGAACTATGAACTGTTTTACAAGGCTGATCTGGACATAAAGCAGGAAGGATATACAGATGTTGATTGGGCTGGAAGCCAAACTGACAGAAGATCCAGAAGTGGATATATGTTTACATTGGGAAGTGTAGCTATTTCATGGAGTAGCAATAAACAAGCTATTGTTGCATTGTCAAGTATTGAAGTTGAGTATAGAGGAGCTGCAATAGCTACCTGTGAAGAGGTATGGATCAGAAGATTGCTTTCTAATTTGGGAGAATATATAGATGGTGTTGTCACAATTTGGTGTGACAATATGAGCAGTATTCAGCTGGCAAAAAACCCAATGTTCCATGCAAGAACAAAGCACATTGAAGTGCATTATCACTTTGTTAGAGAAAAAGTGATTGATGGAGGAGTGGATTTGTTGTATGTAAGTACAAATCAGCAAGTGGCTGATATTCTTACGAAGGGATTGAGCATGGAAAAACATACACAGTTTAGAGACATGATGGGAGTTATAACCATTGGCATGGTAGTTGAAAAGCATGACGAAAAGAAGATTGAACATGATCCAAACAAAGGATAAGTCGAGCTTGAGGGGGAGTGTTGAGAAGCAAGCTCAACACAGGTATGTGATGCTTATTGAGAAATAAGCTATAGTTGCTATTAGCTAATTAGCTACTAGTGGACATAAAGGTGAAACATCTATTTAGCTATGCACAACTATTTAGCTACTGACATCTAATTAGCTACTGACAGCTATTTAGCTACAGACAGCTATTTAGCTACTGGCAGCTAATTAGCTACATATATAAGTCACTTATGTACTTAGGTAAAAAGTAAGTTGTAGTAAGTAGAAAAGTAAGAGTAAGAGTGAGAGTAGTGTAGAGAGTAAGAACAGAAAAACAGAAAACAGACGAGAGTGAGTTGAGCTCTGCGTATAATGAAGTAGAAGCACTGAACGATCCAACACATCACGATCCGTTGTGCACACTGAAGAGTCGAAGTGCCTTCGTAACACGAGTATTAAAGTACTTGTTAGTACTTCTTGTTGGGAATATGTCCCTCCAGTGGTAGGATGATCCGACTAGTCGGAAAGTCGGCAGTCAAAGAGTCGAAAACAGGGAGTCGATTGTTTGAAAATTTGACTATTATTATTATGGTAATAATAATGCTGATGTTAGGAAACAGGTCTCTCTGGATGGGGAGAGAGAGGAGCCGAGTTGATGAGGGACTCGGCCGAAACCGGAATCGTGTATATAGCCAACTCGGGAGACTATATTTGTAAATAGTCTGAAAGTTGCATAAGTATATATGCAACTAGGGCAAACTTTTAGGCATAGAACAGTGTTGTACAAAAGTTGTAGTGTGCAGGAAAGAAAGCGAGAGAGAGAGTGTGTGTGTGTGTGAGCCACGCCATAGTTGTGTGAGTAACAGCAGACGCGAAGAGCCCTGTGCGGTTGATACACTCGACAAAGTGTTGTATTCCTCTCAGTGTTGTATATCCACTTCGTATAATGAAGATTTTGTTCACCCGTGGTTTTCCCCGTTTTAGGGTTTCCACGTAAATCTCTGTGCACCATTGTTCATCTTGTCTTTTCTTGGCATATTTCTGTGATTCGTATTTCAACGCGTAGTTCGTCTATTGTGATCTATTCCGCATCGATTTCTCAACACTTCTGTCAAGGACTTGTATACAATGTGCTCTGTAGCACAATTGCATGTACAGAGTATTGAGTTTATTTTGAAATAGAGTGTGCATTCTACTCTCTCTGTCTCTCCTGCGTACTATGCATTCTCAAGCTTCCATTAAACCTTCATTTTTGTTTTTTCTGTTGCTATCTGGTTGAGCGAGTTGTGTCTACACTTCCGCACGTAACTTTTATAATTTGTAATCTTGAAATCAAAATGAGTGAGAAATTGTGCTCAACGAGGTTATCGTCTATTTAGAACTCTAACATTCTAGAAATACATAAGGTTCTTGATGAGATCACTATTTACAATGACTTGATGATGAGATTCTTTTAGCCATATTGAGTACGAAAAACAATCTTCCACTTATCAACTAGATGAATCAGAACAAGGTTTATTAAATACTTAGCTCTACTAATTGGAGATCGAAAGTAGAACATATCTATTGCGTATGATAACCTTATTAAAACCTTGATAGTAAATGACTTATCGAAGAGATTCATCTTTTTTCTTGACAAAGAAAATAGGTGTACCTATTAAGGATCTTGTGTGTGGAATAAAACTCCTTGTTAGATTCTCATCAATGTCTGTTCGTAGTACCTCTAGCTCAAAAGGTAACAAATTGTATATTGGACCCCATGTGGCTCCTTTGGTAGTAGATGAAGAGAACATTCTCCATACTTCTTTGGAAGTTAGACCTATGAGATACTTTAAGAGTTATTAGAAGCCTTCAATATCATCAGAAACAAAAACATTACCCTTTTTTGTCTTTCTATGCCAAGCTCTTGCAATGAGATAATTAAAATTTTATGAGGTTGATCCTCTCTCCTAATAATGTAAGAAAGATAGAATTCTTGATTACTTGGTTGTCTTCTCTAAATTTCATGATCTTGCTAATCAAATTTTGGATTATGTAGCTCAACCAACGCAAACCAAGGACAGTAAGATGTTCAAGGCCATTGATCATATTAAATATTCATCATTACACATGGAATGTCATTTAAGACTACTCGTATGAACTCAAAGTCTTAAACTATATTTTTAGGAGTAATAAGATAACCATTGATGACTACTTAAAACACTAGAGTAAAATAATTTATGTAAGGATATTTGGTACACCAAAGAAAATCTCTACCAATGAAAAAGGAATTGATTCTAATATCTAAGAAAGCTAGAACATGAACTTAATGGGATCTAGATGTACGAATTTCTACTTAATCTAAGAAAACTTTTCTAGCTTTCTTGGATGATTTGGAATTAGTGCCAAGAACAAACTTGAAGGATCTTGACTTGGCCAACAAAATGGTTCTGCTTTTGGTAAGATTCAAGACTAATTCATTTACCTCCTAATATAATTAATTTAAGACTTCAAATATATTTGATATGCTTTTACTACTAGGATTTTTAGCTATATCTAATGAGTTAGATTCAAGTTTATCAACATTACTTTGTATAAATGCCACGCATCGGGAAGGAACTCGTACTTGCTTCCTTGAGTGTTGTGCATGCACATGCACTTAAATAATCCTTGGTGGGGCTTTCATTTTTCAATAATTACACCTAATTTACAAGTTAGGTAGGTGTGTTCCTACCTTAATTGTGGGCATGTTGTTTTTACCAACCATTTCACCTACGTCTGTTGATTGGCGATGTTCCTGGGTGTTGTCGATGAATGGGTTCGGAGATGTGGGCCCGAATAGAGTTTGACCCGAAAACCGTTTACCCACTTTGGCATTATGTCACCGGCTAAAGTATTGACCTAATACGTTCTATTGAACTCGTTCACGATCGAATAAGGTCCCGTCCATCGAAACCACGGTTCCCTTGGCATTTGGTTGAGTCGATTTTGAAAGATCATGTTGGGATATGAACCATAGATGGACGAGAAAGATATACTAAAATAAGTACAAAACATAAAACCACAAAATACACAATACACACGTTTTACGTGGAAACTCTAAAATGGAAAAAAAACCACGAGGCAACAAAACTTCACTATATCAAAGAGATACAAGAGGAAAAATAGATTACAAAGACTTTGCTATACAGAGTATTCCCCATCGTAGGGTTTTGGCAAGTTCACCTGACTATGCCTATACGCACACTCTCTCACGTCACACTCCTTCACTCTGTTTTACTCGTACTTCCTTCTTATAGCAGACGCACTCTCACACACAACACACACTCTACATACTCTACAACCTTTGTACTATATATATATATATAATATAGTTTGCCCTAGCTTCACATATATATATAGAAGGAATCATTATTATTATTATATAATAATGATTAATCGGTCAATGGTTGACTCGATTGTCCGACCCACAAGTCGAAAGTCTAGTCGATTCACCTAGTCGACTCCAATTGTCGATCATCCAATCGATCCGACTAGCCGAATCCCATTGTTGACTTCTCCTTCAAACATCTGACTGCCCCAACTAGTTGGCCTAGTCTTTCACTTGGATATCATCTATCCACTAGAGTCGACTATCACAGTCAACTCTCCATTTCCTCTAGTCAATCGGCTACCAAGTCTATTATAGATCATAGTACTAATGTAAGCTTAAGATAAGGATAATGAAAAGATAGATAGAAAGGAGAAAGAGAAAGAAGGGTGCCGATCCACCCGACCACCCCCGAGCGAAGGGATCGAGACGGACTCGAGCCTCGATCGGCGTCCCATACCACCGCCGTGGCGTCGAGTCGTACCTGGTGCTGGCGCGCTCGCTACAAGAGTTGACCCACCACACGAGCAGAGTCTCGATGTAGTCAAAAGATCATCAAATGAGGGTAGCTAGGCCTCTTATTTATAGCGAAACCCAAGGCCCCCAGGCAAGTTCACACTTGACCTAATGGGTTGTCTCAATCCCGAGGATTAAAAGTAATCCTCCCCTTCTTTACACTCTCATTTAACCCTCACACTTATCCACGTGTATAGAATACTACGGTAAATTCTTACCACGGGATATTATATGGTCATGCCCGTAACATACTCCCCCTCTTTAAAACATTGCACTCTTGCAATGGAAAGTTAGGGAAGTTAGTTCTAAGAGTATTTTCGCGTTCCCATGTGGCATCTTTTATTGATTTATCCATCCATTTTATTTTGAATTCTCGGATTTCTTTAGTACGTAATTTTTTTGTTTTAACATCGAGAATTCTTTCTGGTACATGTGGTTTAGAAGATAATTCTTCAGAAGTAACCAGAGTTTCAGTCGTAACTGTATTGTCGCCAGAACCTAGAAGTTCTTTTAGACGACTCACATGAAAGACTGGATGAATTCCGACACCATCGGGAAGAGCGAGACGATAGGCTGATGACCCAATGCGTTTGAGGACTGTAAAAGGTCCACAAAACCGTGGGGCTAACTTAGCGCACTTACCCGTAGACAATGTCTTAGAATTGTGAGGTACACGTAAAAATACCTTCTGTCCAGGGTTGAATACACGAGGTTGCCTATGATGATCGGCATAAAAACGCGCTCTATCTTGAGCTGTTTTTATATTATCTCGTGCAATATGCAACATATCTTGCATATCCCGAAGAAAGTTTTGCGTACTTCGCAACTCATCATGATGTATAGTAACATCAATCGGGGCTCGTGGCTGAAAACCATACATCAACATAAAAGGACTATATCCCGTCGACGTATGCTTGGAGCTGTTATAAGCAAACTCCAAAATTGGGAGATAACGTTCCCATTTTGTTGGTTTTGCACCAACGTATGCTCGAAGCATGTCCTCAATAATTTGATTTACTCGTTCTGTCTGTCCATCGGATTGAGGATGATCCGTGGAGCTCATGCTCAACGTAGTTTCTAACTTCTTAAAGACTTGTGTCCAGAAGTCACTAGTAAACTTTGGATCTCGATCACTCACGATATCCATCGGTAACCCATAAAAACGAAACAATTCGTCAACGAATTGGTAAGCCAATTCAGGAGCTGTTACCGTGGTTTTAGTAGCAATAAATCTGGCCATTTTAGTTAGTCGATCAACGACAACCCAGATGGCATCATGACCTTTTTGGGTGCGAGGAAGGCTAACAATAAAATCCATGGATATACTTTCCCACTTATTATTGGGAATGTCCAAGGGATGTAAAAGTCCTGCGGCTTTAAGTCGCTCGGCTTTGTTAACCTGACACTGGTGACATTTAGTCACATAGCTATGTATGTCAGGACGCATCTTAGGCCAATAAAATTGAGTGGAGATGAGAACGAGTGTACGATGTATTCCAGGGTGCCCTGCTGAGGGTGCATCATGGCATTCAAAAAGAATCCTCTTTTTGACCTCGGGTAAATCTGGAACACAAACCTTCCCATTACGGTAGAGCAAACCGTTAGCAATGTGGAAGTATTCCTTCAAGGATGTGGTGGTGTCTGTTCCAGACTCAACTCTAGCCCAGTATTTTGCGAAATAACTGTCATCAGGATACTTTCCTCGAAGGTGATCATAAAGATCTGATGATATTTCAGTGAAGCTAAGCGTGTTAACTTCACGGATGCGACTTAGTGCATCAGCGACAATGTTCATGGAACCTTTACGATATCGTATGGAAAAATCAAAGTCCTGGATGAGATCAGCCCATCGTGCCTTACGACCTTTCAGGTCTTGTTGGTCACAAAAATATTTCAAGGACTCGTGGTCCGTAGTTACCACAAAGTGATTTCCATAAAGATAATGGCGCCATGTTTTGAGCGCATGTATAACTGCAAATAATTCCTTTTCTTGAACGGTATACCGACATTGAGCAGAATCAAGTTTCTTACTCTCGAATGCTATTGGTTTACCATCTTGATACAAGACAGCACCTATAGCATAATCGCTGGCATCGGTTTCAACCTCAAAAGGTTTTGAAGGATCGGGTAAAAGAAGTGAAGGAGCCTTGCAAACCAAGTCCTTGAGTTCCTTAAAGGCAAGGTCTAGTGTAGCATTCCACACAATAGGTTTTGTAGACTTACGCGTTTGACCTTTTAAAAGATCAGTAAACGGCGTCGTCAATTGGGAGTAATTACGAAGAGACTTTCGCAAAAACCCCACAAAACCAAGGAATGATCGAACTTCTCGAATATTCCGAAGAGTGGGCCAAAGCTTGATTTTCTCAATGCGAGAAGGATCAATTTCAACTCCTCGTTCGGTTATGAGATGTCCTAGATAAGTAATTGATTTCTTGAAGAACTCACATTTTGAGATCTTCGCATAAAACTGTTTGTCACGCAATGTTTGTAAAACAAAGCGGACATGTCTAGCATGTTCTTGTAATGTACGGCTATAAACTAAAATATCATCCAAGAAAATAACGACAAATTTTCCAAGTTGTTCTCGGAAAATGTCATTCATTTCTTGTTGGAAAGTAGCCGGAGCATTGGTCAAACCAAAAGGCATAACCAAAAACTCGTAATGGCCATAGCGCGTACGAAATGCCGTTTTAGGAACATCGTCCTCACTTATTCGTATTTGATGGTAGCCAGTACGGAGATCAAGTTTCGTAAAATACCGAGCTCCCTGGAGACGGTCAATTAGATCGTCAGCCCGGGGCAATGGATACGAATTCTTGATCGTCACTTTATTCAAGCGTCGGTAATTAATACACATACGCCATGTGCCCTCTTTCTTTTTAACCAAGAGAACTGGTGCACCCCATGGAGATTTACTATAACGTATATAACCCATTCGTAAATAGTCCTTGAGTTGCTTAGATACCTCATCTTCTTCGGATCGACTTAAGCGATACGGAGGTATACTTATTGGTGCAACACCAGGTACAATATCTATACGATGGTCTATATTACGTTTAGGAGGTAACCCATCAGGTAGTTCACTTGGAAAAACATCATGAAAATCATTTAAGATTTCATCAAGTTGTTGTTGTTCAAAATATGTTAACTGAATCGGGACATTATCGATATTGTAAACGTGAATGTCCGGATCAAGTACACAATAAAATAACGTAGAACAAGACAACTCGGATATTGATGGACACGAGGAAACAATCGAGAGGGATTGTTTTTTTACACATTGAATAAAATGCGTACAATCGTTCAGTACAAAAGAAATGGAATGTCGAACCCAATCAATAAATAAAGAAGAGTTTTTATTATAAAACCAGGGATAACCCAGTATTACATCGGTGGTACAAAGATTCATTACATGGAAGTCTACTTCCTCTATATAAGTATCAATAGAAATTCCTAATGAATGAATCGCCCCGTTGATGTATTGTACTCTTCCATCAGCCAAGCGCACCGTGTAGGTGTGATCACTTACGGTGGGTTGGATTCCCCATATCTGAACCAAACGATCATTCACAAAATTGTGTGAGCTTCCCGAATCAAATAAAAATTGTACGGGAGATCCATTGATATACCCGTTTGCACGTAGTAAATCATTGGGACCCAATACATAGTGAGGAAAAGAACATTGACAATTACTTAAATGGTGTGTATAGACCTGAAGGACATTAGGAATCTGACCTTTATGGTCTACAGCTTTAGCTTTGTTGTCGTGCTCTTTCCGTTGGAGCTTTCGACATTGATCTTTTGTATGACCCTTCTTTTTGCAGAATACACAAAAAGGATGTTGTCGCTTACAATCGCGATCCAGGAATTCGTTGGGTGTCTTGCGTTTCCCAACAAATTGCGACTGCTTAGTCCCGGGCACTTCGTTGGGTTTGTTATGGTCCTTCTTCGAAGTGCGTTGATAGCGAAGAACTATTTCAACGGCCTCTTCGAAGGATTTTGGATCCTTATCGTGCACTATCCAGTGATAGTCCGAATTGGGGATGCCATTGACAAAACAAGCTATCAACCAATTGTCCCCTTCTAGACCCGATTTTTGGATTTGGGTTCTAGCATGGTGAACATAGTCTTCTAGCGAGGAAAATTTCCTGCTAGAGAGGTTCATTAAAGCTTGTGCTGCCTCGGTTCGAGAGGGAGGTTGCAGAAATTGGCCCTTAAAAACCGTGACAAAATCTGTCCAGGTATCGGGCAATTTCCCCATAGTACGGAGGCCACGCCACCAAGCGGCGGCCTTACCCCCGAGTTCTCGGCCGACATATGCAATCTTCGTACTATCTGGCGTGGGATAGAGCTCAAAATGAGACTCCCATCGTCCAAGCCATGTGCAGATTGCTTCTTCGGTTCTTTCCTTTTTGTCTCCCGTAAATGGCTTAACGACAAATGATGGTTCACCTTGTCGCTCATCAGGTCTATTAGTCTCACGTTGTAGACTAATGACACGTGCCTCAAGAGCACTCTGAGATTGCCGAAGTTCGGTCATCTGTTGAGCGGTGAAACTAAGGTATTGGGTTATTTGTGCCAAATACATCTCAGTGGACATTTGTCCAGGAGGATTCCCTTGAGTTCCTTCCGCTTGAGCGGATGACATCGGGTCGTTAATTTGAGCCATTAAAGATTATTTCTGGAAAAGAAATAGGATAAGGTCAGAGATATAGTCATAACATGTTGTCGTGATGTAAACATATCATGGGCGAGCATTAATCGATATCATTATCTCACGTCAATACCCCTCTAGACGTATGAGATGAGGTTCAAGATCAGGTTACTATGGTAACACAAAGGTGTTTTAAAAACCATGGGGGTGACAAATAAATGTCTTTCCCTGATCTCTATATCGATTTTTTCATGGTGGCTCCCCGAGGCTCAACCATGTATGTTCGCGTCATGAATAGTTTATACACGAAAAAAAATGTTAACAATAAACTATGTTTCGGTGCCCACATAAGTGGTTTCGGCTCTTTAAGTCCTATTACGAGGACCCCGAGGTGCACTTAGACCTTAAGTCTAAACATGTGTTATAGTCATATGTATCAAGGATGTTGTATGGTCTTGGTCATATTTGAACTCGAGACCTCGAGAACAAATACATTAAACACTTGAGCCAACCAAGTAAGTTGCTCTTCTCGAATGCTTAATGTTTGATGCGTATAAGAGATATGCGAGGCAATTGATCATATACGTTTTTTTAAAAGAACATATATGTCAAGGGTCCTTATTTCGCCCTCATTTACCAACACTATGTTGGTACGTTACCTAACCTCAAGTCTCGTAATTACGATGGCATACGCCAAAGTGCAACCTAATGGTGAAGCCAAATGAGCCCTCGTTTCGTAGTAGGCTCACGTGGGCCATCACATGGTCACGTCATTACGAATGCCTCTCGTAAGAACGAGCTCATGGTGGCATCGTATCCATGTGACGAGGGAAGGATGTTGGATACGTGCGTCATTGGAGCGACCTCACTTGAAGTGGGTCAAGCCCTACGTACTCAACATCATTATGGCTATTGCGTTTCTTTACGTAACGAAATCGAGGTCATCAACGGGGTTATCAACAATAAAAAATTGTTGAAAAAGGAATGGTGACAACGCCATTCTCACAAAAATGTGAGGACGGCCACCAACATCCTTTTCCCGACCATGACAACTTTCGACATAATCACGTAATAACGAATATACACATATGTTTACTTTTCACATATATACGATCAAATACGTATATATGTGACCACATATGCCTATATTAAACATATCGTTATATTAAATAGCCACAAATGATGTGATCGAGATACGTAATCGAGGTATATACCTCTACGCACACGAAACATCCACAAATAAGAGATCATCGTAATACGCAATGGAGGTATTGACCTCTTACGCATACGAGACCAAACGCATATCGTTTACAACAAATTAAGGTATTAAACTCATACGCAAACGTAACATATGTTCGTGAACGTAATACGTAATTGAGGTATTAACCTCGTACGCATACGACACTCATCACATATTATTAATATGTCAAACGAGGTATTGACCTCGTGCACATATGTAAACGTTTTAGATAATCAATTAAAGACCACTACAACATCATTGATTTAATGAAAAAAATTACATATAAACTAAACACATGATTAGATGGGAGAAGAGAGAATAGAAAAAAAAATATGGAAAGAGTTACCGAAGTTCTTTGTTGATCGTTGTCTGGATCAAGGCCAACCGCACAATGATCGATCAGCATCAATCAAAAGACAAATGAAAAACAAAGAAACATTAGTAAAAAAATCTGATACCAAATATTATAGATCATAGTACTAATGTAAGCTTAAGATAAGGATAATGAAAAGATAGATAGAAAGGAGAAAGAGAAAGAAGGGTGCCGATCCACCCGACCACCCCCGAGCGAAGGGATCGAGACGGACTCGAGCCTCGATCGGCGTCCCATACCACCGCCGTGGCGTCGAGTCGTACCTGGTGCTGGCGCGCTCGCTACAAGAGTTGACCCACCACACGAGCAGAGTCTCGATGTAGTCAAAAGATCATCAAATGAGGGTAGCTAGGCCTCTTATTTATAGCGAAACCCAAGGCCCCCAGGCAAGTTCACACTTGACCTAATGGGTTGTCTCAATCCCGAGGATTAAAAGTAATCCTCCCCTTCTTTACACTCTCATTTAACCCTCACACTTATCCACGTGTATAGAATACTACGGTAAATTCTTACCACGGGATATTATATGGTCATGCCCGTAACAAAGTCGACTCACTGGTCGATCCAATCGACCATCCTGAACTCGGCTTGTCGACTCCTCCAATTCAATTGACAACTTCTCCCATTTGGAGGGACAAAGCTCTAACTTATCAACATTGCTCTGTCGATGCCAAATGATTGTTAATTGCCTTTTCGGTGCCGATCAACAAAGTCTTTGCGTCGGCATTGACCCTGCTCTAGCTTGCCCAAGCTCGTGATACATGATTTGCCGAGCTCAAGTAGTTGCTCTAGCTGCCTCTGTTCGGATTCAACTTCCAGTAATCACTTAGTGGGTTGTATCGTAAACTTGGAACTTGAAATTCCACCGACATGACTGCTCCTAATTCGAATGCTAATCGAAACAAGGTCGATAGTATGCTTGTCTTGTACCTTGTGCAATACGCCCAAAGAGCAGTTTCTTATCCCAGTCCATTCGATTTTCATTCACGATTTTTTTCAAGATGATTTGCAATGATTTGTTGGTCAATTTGGCAACCCATTTACCTACAGATATAGATTGACATATTCACATTCGTGGGACCTGCCCCACAAATCCATACAAATAGGAATACGAATGCATGTAAATGTATCCGTTTTCTTTTTTTTTCTTTATTTCTTTTAAAAAATAAAAAATAAAAAAATGTTTTTATCCTGTAAGCGAGTGAACGAACAGCGAGCAGTGAATGAGGAAGCCTCACCCTACTCCCTCCCTGTGCGTGCTGCCCTCGCTTCCCTCTGCATATTGTTCTTGGCCAGAAAATTAGGGTTTCGGCTGAAAAACCCTAATCTATGTCATAGTCCTAATCTCGACAATATTTCTTTCTTTTGAGCCCATGTCCGTGACTCCCTCTCATGCTCTATTCTAATCCTACATCCTGTTCTCAGCTCCAAACTCAGGCTTTCACTAAAACCAGAAGTTTAGCTAAGTTTAGTAGAAGCCCCAATTAATTAACTAATATTTTTCAATTAATTGTTTAGTGAATTAAGATATGTATACAGTATTAGTAAATTAATTAATGTATTAGTGAGTCAATTAATCTTTAAGTGAATTAATTAATTAATGTATTAGTTAGTCAATTAATGTTTAAGTGAATTAATTAATTATGATATTAGTGAATCAATTAATGTTTAAGTGAATTAATTAATTATGATATTAGCGAATCATTTAATGTTTTAAGTGAATTAATTAATTATGATATTAGTGAATCATTTAATGTTTAAGTGAATTAATTAATTATGATATTAGTGAGTTAATTAATTATTGATGTATGTGTGTATATACATATATGAGTGATATATGTGTGTGTATACACATGTATGTATATGTATATATCATATATGTATGTGTATATATATACATATATCATATATGTATGTGTGTACATGTATATGTAAACGAAAGGTTTTATAATATTCTTGGGGCCGTTTTATATTCTCGAATATCGTGAATATTACGGATGTTGAATACCACGAATATTACACATGGGTCAATCTATGCCTGTGGATAGTAAGGCGTATTCTTTTTATGCACCACGGCGTAGTCATTCGTGAGGTCATATACCAATCTGTTGATAAAGTGGCTTCCTTGGTCACTTATTAATTCGAATGGAAACCCATACGTGCACCAAATATTTTCGTAGAAGAATTTTTCCGTAGATGCGGTCGTCTTGACTCAAAGTGACTTTGCCTCCACCCACTTGGTGCAGTAATCGGTTGTGATAATGACGTAACGATTCCCAGTTCGTGCCACTACCTGTTTCAATGGGCCCACAAAATCGAGATCCCACTTCTGAAAAGGATCAAGGGGTACGATTGGCTGGTGTGGCATGCGTGTAACAATCAGCAACGGTTCGATTCGATTTGAGAGGGTCCAAACCAAACCGGTTTGGAACCGAACTGTTTAAATTTTTTGGAACCTGAACCAAACCGAACCATTAAACATTTTTCAAACCGTTAAACCATTAAACCGTAAAAACCGTGGTTTCGTGGTTCAGTTTCGGTTTTCAACATAGGTCAAATTTTTTATTTTTTATTTTTTATTTTTTATTTTTTATTTTTTATTTTTTAAAATTTATAATATTTCATTTTTTAACTTTTTTATAATTTTTAAGATGTTCCTAAAATGTGAAAATAAGGTCTAAAAATGAAAAGATTGTTTAAAAACAATTTTCAAACATTTTTAAAAAAAATTTAAAATTTTTTAAATTTTTAAAGAAAAAATAAAACATAAAAAACCGTTAAACCGTTTAAACCGCGGTTTTTTACGAATGAAACCGAACCGAACCATTTTTAAAAACCTGAACCGTTGAAACTATTAAGCCATTAAACCACGGTTTCACGGTTCGGTTCAGTTCAAACCAAACCATTGCCGATAGTTACATGCGTGCTTGTTCTATCGGTTGTCCCATTCGTAGGCATAAGTCACATTGGCTGCAGAACTTCACAACGTCCTTTTGCGTTGTCGGCCACCAAAGGCCACTCTGCCACACTTTTCAGGTTGTTGCATCTCCAGCGAAATGCCCGCTTGCGATGCCAGAATGCGCTTCGTGTAAGATTACGTCTTTTTTGAACTATCAAACAATTTGACGCCAAATGTCGTCTGCGCTCTTGTGATATAGTGTGTCGTGAAGTACGCAGAAGTGTAAATTTTGGACTACTAATCGTTTTTTCTTGTCAAGTGACATGTTGGTAGGTGGCAAGCCCGAGGTTAGGAAGTATGTCATATCGTCAAGCCACTTGTCATCACCGGAATTGATCGAGTCGATTTGAAAAATTTCCCCATCCGGGAAGCCATCCTATACGCCATCAGGTGTTTCTCCTTACTCAAGTCGGCTCAGATAGTCAGCTAAGGCTTTATCTACCCCTAGCCTGTGTTGAATGTCAACATCGATTTCTTGTAATAAGAGCATCCATCTGGCCAATCGATCAATGAGTGATTGTTTCGGGACTAGGTAAAGGAGCGTCAAGTGGTCAACATGAAAAGTGAATTTCCGGCCGAGTAGGTAATGCCGAAACTTGGTGATACTATAGATCATGCCAACAGCCTCCCGCTCGGTGGCTGAATAATTCTTTTCTGCTGCCGAGAGTCACCAATTGGTGTAATACACCGGTTGATACCAATTCAGTGCGGTCAGTTGTATCAACGCACTCCCGATTCTTGTGTCGGAAGCATCGACGAACACGTGGAAGGGTTTTTTTCAAACTTAGGATAGCATTATTTTGAGTGCATTGTATGCCTCATCCTTCATGGTGGTTCACCGAAACGGCGTACGGTGAACTGCTGCGTGTAAGGGTGTTGTGAAGTCAGCCAGGTAGTAGAGCATTCAGTTATGCCATCGGATTTGTCCTAGAAAGAGGTTCAAGGCTTTTGCGTTTTTCGGTGCGGGAGCTTCGAGGATGGAATTGACTTTGTCGGGATCTACAACGATCCCTTCCTGGATGACGATGTGTCTAAGTAGAGCCCCGCTAGTGGCACTGAATGCGCATTTTGCAGGACTCGGGCTTAGTCAGGTTGTGCGGCATCTGCCGGGCAGAGGTGCAAGTGATCAAGGTGCTCCATTAGATGGCCATATACCACAAAATCATCTAAAAATATTTGCATTAAGGCTGGAATGTAGTCCCTAAAGATTTCCTTAATGATCCATTGGAAAGTGGCTGACGTCGTTTTGAGACCAAACATCATCACCACCGCCACGAAAACGGCCCATTCCGTGAAGAAGGTTGTTTTTTCCTAGTCGTCCGGGTTCATCCGAATCTGGTTGTACCCACTAAACCCGTCTAGGAAGCTGTAGACTTTGTGGCCTTCCACGGCATCTAGTACGCCATCAGCGAGCAGTAGAGGGAAAGCATATGTAATAGTAACTGCATTGAGTTTTCGGTAATTGACACAAACCCGGATCTTCCCATTTTTCTTCGGCGCGACGACAATCGGACTAAACCAGGTGGCTTGCTTCATTGGATGAATAAAACTAACTTGTAATAGCTTATTGATTTATTCCTTAACCTTGCCCGCGTAGTTGGGGTTCATGCGGTACCACCTCTACTAGACCTATTTGGCGCCTTTGTTCAGATGTATCTGATGTTTATAATACTGAGGGTCGAGGCCTTGCATGTCACTGTATGACCATGTGGATACATCTTTATATTCTTTTAACAGTACCATCATCGATGATCGCTCGGCCAAGGCTCGCTCCTTGGCGATTTTAACCGACCGAGGGTCCTCGATTGTTCCTAAATTGATTTCTTCCATTGTCAAGGCCTTCACTCGTGATCGCCATCTCTCGCTCAAGGGCTTCTCTTAAGGTTGGGTGTAGTTCCCTTAAGGTTTCCTCCGTCGTGGTGTCCCTCCCAGATACGTACAAGTTGACGGCCTCGACGACATCGATTTCGAAAAGTGGTATGATTTTCGGGTTCTCTTCTAAGTATGGTCAATTTCGTCATTGGCTAGCCCATCGAGTATATGGACTCCTTTGTCATAAAGTAGTGTTGTGTCCTTGGTTGTGGATGTTCGTTCTTCGGTCGAGACATCAATCTTTGTTTTTCCTCGTCGGAAGGTTATGATGTTTTGCTCCCAATTCTGCTTAATGTTTGTCGTCCGTAGCCACATTCATCTGAGCAGAATTGGGTTCACAGTTGGGGTTTCCATGTGCATCATGCCCACTGAAATCGAAACATATGCCCACCGATTACAAATTCAAGGTGCCGAATTAGACCGAGCAGTCTTACAGAGTGGGTGTCCGCCATCCTTAGCTAGAATCGGCAAGCTTCCCATTGAATAATCCTTAGTCAGTCGCATGTGGCCAAACTGATTACGTTCACATCGGAACCACCATGGTCGGGCTCTATGCATCCATCCCGACTAGTCCATTGCTTGTTTCGGCGAGGTGAATCGGTGCAGTCGGTCGTTCCTTTTCACTGGCTATTGCCACCATAGTTTCTTTGAATCGAGGAACGAGATTCAGGAACTTGTTGAGGGGCATTGAAATTTTGCAGTTGGCCAAGGCTTGCCAAATTAGATCCCAACAAGTCACAACCCACAGTAAGGCCAAGAGCATGGAATGGGCAGAGCAAGATGAGATCCACGAAGTTGATAAAGCTTGGGTTGAGAAGGCGAATGAAACCAATGTTAACCGCATGTGCCAGGAGTTGGTGAACACAGCTTCATTTTCCCACGAACAAGAGACGGCATCAATGGAGGATCCGATATGGGAAGCACTTGCCAACTGTGAGATTACCCTGACAATGGATAAGTTATTAAACCTAGTTCCTTGATTCTGGTAGACTGTAGGAACACAAATATGGGGTGTGGCCGAAGTCGAAATTTCGACTAATTTTACAGAATCTAGTACGAGGCTAGCAATGATTGACCATCAGAATCCGGCCATCACGGTGGTTCTGCAAGGACTGGAAGTCACAAGCTATATTATCGATGAAGGTTCTGGTAACGTTATCAGTAAGGCCACGTGTAATCGGCTCAGCATTACGGAGTGGGAAGTGTGCCCATTCTAGCTCCGTATGGCGGATACGTGTTCTGTTCGACCATCGGAGTTGGTCTGAAAATTAAAAATCGTGATAGGTGGCCATGCCTTCGAAATTGCAACCGTTGTTTTGGCTCTCGACGCCCGGATGCATACCCTATTTTGCTAGGTCGCCCATGGTTATGTTCCACTAATATCAAGCAGAACTTGCAGTTTAACAACATTAGCTTCCGAAGGGGTCGTGCCAAGGTTCGGGTTCCGACGCAAGACTCGGGTAAATGCGAGCCACAGACGGAGACAGAATGGTGATGCGTACACAACATAGAGAGAGAAATCGGATACAATGAAACAAAATGGACTATGCAAAGAGGAGTACAACCGAACCTGCCCAGTATCAGAGCTACGAGCTCACGAAACACGCGCACACACAAAAACTCAGGACGATGAACCTCTAGTCGGGAGTTGACGGGCTTCCTGCGCAAGCAGAGGCTTCACCTTCATCCTGGAGTCAGTACAGAGCACAAGACAGTGAGAGAAGAAAGAGAACTTGGTGTAAAATGTAACGTCAAAAGCTATACGACACACAGAATACCAACAGGAGGAAACAACATGTTTACTAGAGAGCTTCGGACACAATGTATGCAGGAGAGACAGAGAGGGAAAAAATAACACACAGAAGCAAACTGAATTCAAAATAATGTGTAAAAACTCTGTACATGTAGGATGTGCTCAGGGAGCTCTTTTATACAAGTCCATACGGACTGACAGAAGTACTAACACGTACTTCAATGCTCATAACTGAGCTCCTACACTAACTCCCAAATATATTCCCTCGCGGAATATCTATTCAACGGCCTCCCGGTTTCCGCACCGATCCGGCCTCTTGTTGCGCACCGGTTTTCGCACCGGTTTACGCACCGATCCGGCCAATGTTGAGCTTGTATCACAACACTCCCCCTCAAGCTCAACTTGAGGCTCTTCCGGTCCTTCGCTCCGGTTTCTCTTGGCTTCACACCTTGTTGGCTTCATCTCCCCCATGTAGGCTCTTTCTTTCAGCCGCTGCCATCTCGTTCGCTTCCGGACTCTTCCACGGATCCGCCTTCACTTCCGCACCTTTCCTGCTCCTTTCCTTGGTCTTGCGGGACTTTTCTCCCCCTCAAGATCGGCACCTTATGTCGGCGGTCTATCGATCTGTCGAAACATACTGAAGTTCAACTTCACCAGAGAGGACACGCTCACGGACAAAGTGGTAGTGCACCTCAATGTTCTTAGTCCAGGCGTGGAAGACGGCGTTCTTCTCAAGTTGGATGTTGCTGAGGTTGTCTCAGTAGATCGTTGTCGGATCGGACACCTCCACCTACAGATCCTTAAGTAGCCACTTCAGCCATATGGCTTCGCATGTTGCGACAGCCGCTCCTCGATACTCATCCTCTGTGCTCAACAGTGCAACTGTCGGCTGCTTCTTGCTCCTCCACGCGATCGCGGCGCTCCCAAGGGAGAACGCAAATCCGGATGTGGATCGGCGATCGTCAGCGTTTCCAGCCTAGTTGGCATCCGTATAGCCGACTAGCTGCACGGCAGTACCGGTCCGATATAGTAGCTCCCGGTCCTTAGTGCCACTGGCGTACCTGAGTACACGTTGCGCACATTGAAGGTGCTCCTCAGTTGGCCGTGCCATGTACTGACTAATCAAGCCGACCGGGTAGTTGAGGTTCGGTCAGGTGATAGTCAAGTATATGAGACTTCCAACAATCTGTCGAAACCTTGTCGGGTCACAGACCTTTCCGGAGTCAGGGTGAAGCTTCACGGTTCTGTCAAGAGGAGTTGAGACAGACTTACAGTCCGCCATCCCAAACTTGAAGGGCATACTCAGCACGTAATGTCGTTGGTTGATCAATATGCCTTCGGGGTGCGGATCACTTCGATCCCAAGAAAGTAATGAAGGTCCCCTAGGTATCAAATGATGTCGCAAGCTGGAGCTTTATGCAATCAATTTCACCTAGGTCAACATCGGCGATGACCAAGTCATCAACATAAAGTAAAATACTAACCGGCTCAATTCGACCTTGCCGGACAAACAATGAAGTGTCCGATTTGGACGTCGCAAATCCCATCCGACGCAAACGTTGCGTGATCTTCGCGTTCCAGGCACGCGGGGGTTGCTTTAGTCCGTAAAGGGACTTCTTCAACCGTTATACCACCGAAGTGTTCGTTCCAGAGTGAAATCCAGCGGGTTGTACCATGTACACTTGTTCCTCAAGCTCGCCTTGCAGGAACACATTCTTTACATCCATCTGATGTAAGTACCACCCCTTTGCTGCAGCTACCACAAGCAAAACACAGACGGTCGTCATCTTCGCAATTGATGCAAACATCTCATCGTAATCGATGTCATGTTGTTGCCCGTACCCTTCGGCTACTAATCGGGCCTTGTATCGGTTGACCGAGCCGTCGGTGATGTACTTGATCTTGTACACCCACCTGCATCCAATCGGCTTTACACCCTTGGGGGCGTCAACCAGGTCCCAAGTTTCATTCTCCGCAAGTGTGGTCATTTCTTCCTCCATGGCAACACGCCAATTTGCATCCTTTGCCGCTTCTGTGTAACTCTCCAGCTCACACACGTCCGCTACACAGGCCATGTACGCATGGTGATGCGCCATGTACTCGTTGTATCCAAACCACACAACAGGGTTCTTCTGGCGGATAGATCGGCGTAATTGCACATTAGCCGATGTTGAGGCCATTCTGGCCGACACGGACTTCGCTCTTGAAGGCCCATCACCGCTCTTCTCAAAGTCAGATTCGCGTCGATCCGACTCGTCCCTATCTGTGCCGTACTCCGGCATCTTCTTCTTTCCCTTTTCTTTGTGCGTAAGCGGTTTCTTCGGCGTCCTACGTGGGGAATGCACGGCCGAGTCTCCACTACTCGTCGGCTCTTCAATTGACTGGTCAAACTGACTTAGTCGCTCATTCGGTCCACTGAAATGAGATCAAACTCTCTTCTAGAGTTCCGACTTCGCATTCATCAGGAGGCATCTCAACCTCGCTGAGCTCATCTTCAAAACTCGAATTGGAGTTGGGGTCCGGAGTCGAAGGCAAATACCAAGATGTGGACTCAGCGAACACAACATCGCGACTTACGCGAGCTTGTTTGGTTCGGGGGTTATAACACTTATAACCCTTCTGTTCGTCTGAGTAGCCGACCAAGATATACTTCTCAGCTTTCGCGTCCAACTTCCTCCGCTTCTCCTTCGGCACATGCACATACCCGATGCTACCGAAAACCCTCAACTGTCGTAGATTCGGCTTCCTTCCGAAATACAGCTCATGTGCCGACACTTTTTCGCCCGATCCGATTTTGGATGTAGACCACGGTTGGACCGCTTCGGCCCAATAGAACTTGGGCATGCTCTTTTCTCCCAGCATTGCCCATGCCACTTCTGTTAGGAAACAGGTCCCTCCGGATGGGAAGTGAGGAGAACAGTGTCGATGAGCAAACTCGGTCGAGGCTGATAGGCCGAGCCCGAAACCGGATGAGGAATACCCAGCTACGGAAGACCCGATGAGAACCGGATGAGGAGTATTCGGCTACGGAGAACCGGATGACGAGTGCCTGGCAAGATCCGGATGATACAGGCCCGGTGAGGAGCGCTCACCGGATGAAGGGACATATTCGTAAATATATCTTTTGAGAGTCCATCGGGGCTATATTTGTAAATAGCCGAAAAGTCATATTAGTATAAATATGACTTAGGGAAAACTTATATGAGTGTTGTTGTTGTCATTCTTGTTGGTTCAAGACTAGAGAGCGCGTAATAGTGTACAGAGAGAGAGAGAGAGAGAGAGAGAGGAAGAGGTCATTGCCTCTGTTGTAACCGCCACCTGTGGCGAAGATCGTGAGCACGAGGTCATTGCCTCCATGAGCTCACTGTTGTAATCATTGTGATATAGTGATAGTTTGGAGTCTGTGGACTACCGTGGTTTTTTTTCCCTCTCAAGGTTTTCCACGTTAAACATCCTCTATACCCTTCTCTCCTTTGTGTCGTGTTTTTTTTCTTTCATTCCCCGTTTTTTGTGTTCGATTCTAAGCTCGGTTGTGGCCGAGTGTAGTTCCTAGCAAAGTGGTATAAGAGCGAAACGACATAGGAAATGGACGATTCGTTGGGAGGCATTTTCAAGCTCACTGGCTCCAACTATTCGGTGTGGAAGTCGAAGATGAGGGACATGCTCGTGGTTAAAGACCTTTGGCTGCCGGTTCAGTTCGGGGACAAGAGACCGGAAAAAATCGACACCACGATATGGGAGGTGATGCACATAAAGACAACGGCGTACATACGGTGCTTCATCAAAATGAGTCTATACAACAACTTCAATGAAGAGAGCAAGGCTCATGAGCTCTGGGAGAAGATCGGCATTATGTTTCAGAACAAAAATGTTGTTAATCAGGTTTCGGTATTCCGGAAGCTAGCAAGACTCCGGTACCAAGATGGCTCCAGCATGGTGGAGCACATGAATGCCTTCTAGGGGCTGATACACTAGGCAACATCATTGGAAGTACCTCTCACCGATGCGGTACTAGCGCTACTCCTACTCGGTTCCCTCCCGGATAGCTGGGACACGTTGGTTGTCACTTTGGGCAACGTCGGGACGGAAGGGAAACGGTTATCCCTAGCAGGAGTGAAGTCGAGCTTGCTAGATGAGGAGGTGCGTCGGAAAGATAAGGATACGAGCTCCGACTCCAAAGCGCTCCTTATCGAATCGGAAGGCGGAAGACAAAGAAACCGTAGTCCCCAGAACCGGGAAAAGTCGGGGACACGGTCAAAGTCAAGGGGGAGGCCTACTTGCTTCTATTGCGGCAAGCCGGGACACTTCCAGAAGAACTGTCGGCATTTCCGGAAAGACAAGGAAACCAACAGTACCAATTAGAAGTGGACAACGGACCGGAACGGTAAACACCGGAGGGGAACGGACCGAAAGGGAACGACGGCAATTGCAACAAGTGAAGAAGAGTTTATGCTCATCACCGAGGAGAGTGAGCTAAACCTTGCCGGCGACGAGATGACCTGGGTGGTCGACTCTGGAGCGTCAATCCACCTTACCCCTGACCGGAAATGCTTCTCATCCTACTCAGCCGGTGATCACGGATGTGTCCGGATGGGGAATGAAGGTACATGCCGAATTGTCGGCAAAGGAGACGTGTGGCTGACAACACCAACCGGATGCAAGTTGCTGCTGAAGGATGTCCGACACGTTCTGGAGGTTCGTCTGAACCTGATATCAGCCGGTCGGCTAGATGATGAAGGCTACACGGGTAGCATCCGGAACGGTGTTATGAAGTTTAGCAAAGGAACCCTAATTGTGGCTCGGGCCCGGAAGGTAAACACATTTTACCTGATGAATGCCCAGTTATGTCCGGAAGAAGTGAACGTGGCATCCGCCACTGCCGGTGAGCTGTGGCACAAGAGGCTATGTCACATGAGCGAGAAGGGGATGAAGAGGCTTGCAGATGACAACCTCAATCCAGTGAAGAACGTGCACTTGGAGAAGTGCACTGATTGTCTGGCCGGTAAACAAAACCGGACCTCCTTCCGATCGAGGCCACCGATGAGACGTAATGCACCACTGGAGTTGGTGCATACTGATGTATGTCAAGTGGACACGAAGTCACATACCGGATCGCAGTACTTCGTGACGTTCATAGATGACCACAGCCGGAAGCTGTGGGCCACACCGTTGAAGACGAAGGATTAGGTGCTATCCGTCTTCAAGAGCTCCACGCAAGAGTGGAAATAGAAACCGGCCGGAAGCTGAAGGCGGTTCGAGCAGATAACGGAGGTGAATACCTGGGCCAGTTCGAGGAGTACTGTCGCTCAAAGGGAATCCGACTTGAATTTACCGTGCCGAAGACGCCGGAACTAAACAGGCTGGCCGAGAGGATGAACCGGACCATAATGGAGAGGGTCCGGAGTATGCTGGCGCATGCAAAACTACCCAAGAAGTTTTGGGTTGAGGCACTGTCGACGGTGACATATGTGATAAACAGATCACCCTCAGTACCCTTGGACGGAGACACGCCACAGAGAGTCTGGACCGGTAAGGAAGTGTCCTACCGGCATCTAAAGGTATTCGGGTGTCTCACGTACGTGCATATAGATAAGGACCAGAGAGGAAAGTTGGATCCAAAGACCCGGCCTTGCATATTCCTCGGTTACGGCGACGATGAGTTCGGCTACCGAGTCCGGGACCTGGTCGACAAGAAGGTATTCTGGAGTCGAGATATTATCTTCATGGAGGACAAGATGCTCGCCGACTGGGAGTCAGAGAAGAAGATAATGAACTCTGAGTCGACCGGTAAGGATTGATTCTATGATGAGCAAACCCAACCCGCAAGAGACCGGTTAGCACTCGAGGAACCAGTCGGTTACGGTGAGGATACCGAACCGGCAGAAGAAGAAGTAGAGTAAGCTGAAACCGGAACTGGCCAAGACCCCGAATCGGATTCGGATGAAGAGCAAATGGAGGAGCCAGTTACCGAAGCCCAAAGACGGAGATATCCTCTCAGAGAGAAGGCCCCCCCGGAGATTTCCGGATGCAGAGCATGTGCTGCTAACCGATGAGGGGGAGCCAAAAAGCTTCGAAGAAGCGAAGGATGACAACCACAGCCGCAAATGGTTAAGTGCCATGCAGGATGAGATGGATTCCCTGCATGAGAACCATACGTAGGAATTGGTGGAGTTGCCGAAAGGAAAGCCGGTGAGCTTGAACATGCCTCCCAACGAATCGTCCATTTCTTGTGTTGTTTCGCTCTGATACCACTTTGCCATGAACTACACTCTCCCTATGAACAACACTCGGCCACAACCGAGCTTAGAATCAAACATAGAAAACGGGGAATGAAAGAAAAAAAACACGACACAAAGGAGAGAAGGGTACACAGGATGTTTAACGTGGAAAACCCTGAGAGGGAAAAAAAACCACGGGAGTCCACAGACTCCAAACTATCACTATATCACAATGATTACAACAGTGAGCTCACGGAGGCAACGACCTCGTGCTCACGATCTTCACCACAGGCGGCGGTTACAACAGAGGCAACGACCTCTCTCTGTACACTGTTACGCGCTCTCTAGTCTTGCACCAACAAGAATGACAACAACAACACTCATATAAGTTTGCCCTAAGTCATATTTATACTAATATGACTTTTCGTCTATTTACAAATAGAGCCCCGATGGACTCTCAGAAGACATATTTACGAATATGTCCCTTCATCCGGTGAGCGCTCCTCACCGGGCCTGTATCATCCGGATCTTGCCGGGCACTCGTCATCCGGTTCTCCGTAGCCGGGTACTCCTCATCCGGTTCTCACCGGGTCTTCCGTAGCTGGGTATTCCTCATCCGGTTTCGACATTGTTCTCCTCACTTCCCATCCGGAGGGACCTGTTTCCTAACAGAAAACGCATGCGCCTCTATGTCAGCTTCCTCATTGTATCTCGAATATGGGTACGACATTGTGTATATGTCTGAATCCTCCGGTACCTGCAGAGATGGGCCGGTGTCGTTGTTGTCCATAGGCCAGAAATATAAATACATAATATGTAAACTCGCCGGTAGGTAGAAAAGTAGGTGATGAAATAGGTAGAACTAGAATAGTCGAGTATTTTAGCCCTCACAATCAGCTGATGGCTCGGCTCAGTCTAAAGAAGAAAACTATATAAACCGAGATCTGCATACCTCGAGGGGGGAGATACCTAGATTATTTAGCCAGATTAATATCGTAGCACAGAGCTCTGCACAAACTGTTTCCAGCCGAGAGTCGTGCACTGTAATCATTGTGAGCTTTCTCATTTAATATAAATCTCTCTCTTCTATTCCTTCATCTGTGTATTCTCCCCATACTCGTAAACCGAGCTACGTCTATGTCTAACGGGTTGTAGCCCGTGTATGCTCCTTGTTCCCATAACGTCTTCTCGGTGTAGGAGAGGCTTCCACGTAACACGACCCCTTGATACTGATAGCCTGTGGGCTCATCGAAGGTGTTCCCCCCCCCTCCCCCCCAGAAACGGTTAACACAATTTGGCACGCCCGGTTACAGCTGTAAGGTCACAGCGAACTACGTAGGAGGCAAACCTCAGCCGCCATTACGGCGCCCAATCACATCACGCGGTCTTGGCCACTTGCCTGATGCCCTAAGCCAGACGACGGAACTTCCGACTCGGCGGTCACTGACCAATCTTTCCAGTAACTATCGGAAGCTCACCGGTTGCAATCCTCGCCACCCGATACCCAGTCGCGAGTTGATTCCGCACCGATCTCCCCGCCAAGCCCTCCAGAGGTCACCCAACCTGATCCTAACCCTTTTCCGGCTTTACCTGAAAACCCAGATCTCGATACCATGCCTTACCCTTACCCACGATATACAGACGGCCCCGACGCAGAATCGCACACCCGTGCTTTCGTGTCCACATGGCAGGCCAACCACTCGACACAGTGGTTATCGGTTGCCGAAATCGAGTCCTCCAAAATCGTGGAATTTGCTCTATCCCTCGATGGCCCAGTTGCTCGATGGTATTCCCACCTCGACGTGGGGGAGGTCACAACGTTCCACGAAGTTCAAACAAAGTTTCTAGAACTATTTCACTGCGAAGTTCTGAAGCGCGAACTGCTCTGGCAGTTATTTTCCATGAGCCAAGAACCTCATGAGACGATCACCCAGTTCACGATCCGATTTCAGGATCTCTACCGACAATTGGCCGACGATGTCTCCGCGCATCACATTCCGGATACCTTCCTTTCCAGCCTACGGGAACCTCTACGGACAACTCTTGCACTTACCAATTTCTCTAACCAGAAAATCGAGCAAGTCATCGTACGCGTCCTCGCCATCGATCGAACACAACATAGCACGGCTTTCTCCATGGGCTCTTTGCAAAGCACCCTTCCTCAGGAGGACAATCGGTTCCGCCAAGCCCTCCAATGCACAGCTTGCTCGGGCTCGGGCCATCTAGCTCTCAAGTGCCCTCACCGGTCATATTGTCCAATCTGTCAGTCCCAATCTCACACGATCAAACAATGTGAATACAACATGCTCAACTGCCCAACGACGGCTCCGGTTCGCCTGATCGAGCCGCGCAATACATACTCACGGCAGGATGAGCGTCAGTCATACCAACATCGGGATAACGAGTGACCACGATCCCCGGATCGTCAGCGCCGCGACGACGACTACAGCCGTGATGACAACCGTTATCGCCACGACAACCGCAGGAGATCGAACGACTGACGTGACCAATACCGCAATGACCAATATAGAGCAAACGACAAGTATGACCAGTATGACGATGACCGGGAGGACCGGTACGATCAGTGGTATTCACGAAACAATAGAAGAAACTCTTACAGAGGTTCGCGGAACAATTGAGGGCATTACGATACTCGTCGTCGGGACCCTCCTCCAAACGTACCGCACAACTCTCTTCCCCATAACGCGCCACGGGCCAACACGCCTACACAAGTGGCCCGGAACTGCTCACAACCTTTCCCACACACTGAGCACGGTGACACCAGCAACTCGGCATCCGTTACCTACTTTAAGTGTAACCAACCCGGCCACTACGCTACCCAATGCCCAACCATGGACCGCGGCAAGGCCCCGGCCGTGAATATTATTATGGTCGAAGGCACGGTTAGGAATTGGACTGTTTTCCCTCCGCTTTGGCTCCGAATTTGTGCAAAAGCCACTCCGCTATCGAGCACCTTCAACACATCACTACACGCAGCAAAACCTAAGCCATCCAATGGCAAGTACAAGATGACGTCCGACAAGCAACCAAGGAATGGATTGACACCGCCAATAAAAGCAACGTGGAGCAGATGCACACAGAGATGCAGGACGTGACCATCGGAGCACCACAGCCTGCAAGACCATCCACCGCAGTAGAAGTTGACCATTTGTGGGAAGCCCTTACCAGTTCTAGGATCTCGCTGCCATTGCACAAGCTTTTACCGCTCATACCGCGCTTTCGGGATACCTTCGCTACGCTCACAACTAACGATAAATCGGCTGCAACCCCTGTTAACCTGGCAGAGCCAAGGATGGGCCCACCCATCATGGATTCCCAAAATCCAACCGTGAAAATTATTCTTAAAGGACGTGACCTTCATGGATGCCTAATCAACGGGGGCTCCGGCGTGAACATCATCAGTGAGGCCACATGTCACACACTCGGTCTGAACCAATGGGAACCTTGCCCCTTTTGGCTTCGGATGGCCGATACGCGATCGGTTCGCCCCATAGGGTTAATCCGCCACCTCGACTTCACGTTAGGAGGCCACATGTTCACTATCTCGGCAGTCGTGTTACGCCTCGAAGCTCCAGGCGCCTACCCAATGCTGCTTGACCGACCCTAGCTGCGCACAGCAAATATTAAGCAACATTGGCAGCACAATATGATCTCTTTCCGTCGGGGGAAGACCAAGGTACGGGTAATAACAGAAGAACGCCTAACCACGCCCCACAACACCACACCCTTATATGCGGAAGGGGTACACAAGCTCGATGGGTTAGCCGACGAAGAGGTGGATGACTTCCAGGAAGATCATCCCACTATCATACCCCTCTTCGAAATAAACGCCATCTCGTCCTTCGGCACACCACCGGACGAGGATGTCACGGTAGATTCACTTCCCCAGGACGAGGCCGATTCCACAACTATCGTGGAATTACGACAACCTCGGGACGCATTTGAACGAGAACTTGCCATCTCCCAGCGAGTCAAAGCATCAACGCTCGAGTCACTAAACCTTGGCTCCAACGAGAACCCACGGACACTACAAATCGCTAACAACTTACCAGCCGACGAACGGTCAGCCCTAATATGCCTGTTCACGGAGTATCAGGATGTATTCGCATGGTCTTACACTTATATGAAGGGATTGGATCCCCAATATTACCAACACCAAGTACACTCCTGCCTGACACTTGGCCGGTCCAACAACAACGGTACCATATGAACCCCAACTATGCGGTTAAGGTCAAACAGGAAATCGACAAACCCCTTCGAGTAGGTTTTATACACCCAGTAAAAAGAGCCACATGGTTAAGCCCAATTGTCGTCGTCCCCAAGAAAAACGGGAAAATCCGCGTTTGCGTTGATTACCGCAAACTCAATGTTGCGACAGTCACGGAAGGGTTTCCTCTCTCATTCATGGATAGTGTCCTCGACACGGTGGCTGGTCATGAATGCTACAGTTTCCTCGATGGGTTCAGTGGCTATAATCAAATCAGAATGCACCCGAACGATCAGGAGAAAACAACGTTTGTCACGGAATGGGGTGTCTTCGTGGCCGAGGTAATGATGTTCGGATTAAAGACAGCACCGGCCACATTCCAACACATCATCACATAGATTTTCAACGAGTATATCCCGGTGTTCATGCAAGTTTTCCTCGACGACTTTGCCGTGTATGGCCAACAGCTAGAGCATATGACGTAGCTACACCTCTGTCTCGATCGATATCGACAAGCTCGGTTGAGGTTAAATCCGGCAAAATGCGCGTTCTTGGTGACAAGCGGCAACCTTCTTAGGCACATAGTCAGCCAAGAAGGTATCGCCATGGACCCGAATAAAGTGCAAGCCATTCTGAACGCTCCCGCGCCCTCTACTGCGAAGGCTCTCAGCCGATTCCTGGGCCAAATCAGATGGCATAGCCGGATGTTACGACACCTGGCCGATTTCGCGACTCCATTGCACCCGGCGGTGCATAGACTCCCATTTCAGTGGTCTTCAATAGAAGACGAGGCTTACCAAGCCTTGAAGTTAATGCTCTCCCATGCCCCTGTTGTAAAGCCACCAGTCTGGTCAGAACCTTTTCACGTTTTCGTAGACGCATCAGATATAGCCATCGGCAGCGCGCTCATGCAACGCACACCACCAAATTGGTACCGGCCAGTGTATTACGCTAGTCGACGACTCTCAGCCGCGGAGAAGAACTACTCAACAACTGAACGCGAGGCCCTCGGTATGGTCTACAACATCAACAAATTCCGGCATTACCTCGTGGGCCGAAAATTCACATTCCACGTCGATCACTCGGCTCTCCTCTACTTGGTTAATAAGCAAGCCCTCACAAGTCGCCTGACCCAATGGATGCTCCTGCTACAAGAGTTTGATTTTCAGATCCAGCACCAGCCCGGAGTCCAACACGTCATAGCTGACTACCTGAGCTGCCTCGAGTCAGGAGAACCAGCAGAGTCCACGTAGGATGATCTACCCGACGCTGCCCTTTTCAGTCTCACAACGGTGCCAGAAAAAAATGAAGATGACTGGATCACGGAGATGACCCATTTTCTCAGCACCAGCCTTCCTCCCGACCACTTGACCCTCGATGCTCAGAAACGACTAGCTGTCAGGAGCCGAAACTTTTGTTTGGTCTCCGACCCGACACCTCTACCACAAAGACTCGGACAACATCTGGTGTCGTGCAATCCGTCAATTTGAGAAACACGCAATCCTCTAGGAGGCACATCACGGAATTGCGTGGGGACATTAGAGGCCACGGCAAGAAAAATATGGTAGAGTGGCTTATGGTGGCCCACAACAAAAAAAGATGCTCATGAATTTTGTCGACAGTGCGATCTGTGTCAACGCATGGGACAACCGACCGAGCAAGCCCGGATGCCGCACCAACCCATTCTCCCGTTAGAGCCATTTCAAAAGTGGGGGTTAGATTTTGTCAAACCTTTCAAACTAGTCACAGCTCGCACCGGTAACAAATACATAATCGTGGCCACGGACTATTGCACAAAATGGGTCGAGGCTAAGGCACTACGAGATAAAACGGCTGCATCCACGGCAAAATTCATATACAAACATCTATGGTGCCGATATGGATGCCCAATCGAGCTCATTAGTGACCAAGGCGGGCATTTTATAAACCACATAATTCACGAGCTCACTTCACACTACACGGTCGTACATAAGAAAAGTACACCGTACTATCCTCAGGCAAACGGATTGGCGGAATCTACTAATAAAATTTTGCAAACAATCCTGAAAAAGATCGTCAATGAGAACCGCACCAATTGGGATGACAAGCTCCAGAGTGCATTATGGGCGTATCGCACCACATTTAAAACTAGCATTCAATCTATGTCCTTTCGGATGGCCTTTGGTTTGGAAGCAATCATGCCGATCAAGTTCCAAGTTCCGAGTCTCCAAGTTCAGGTTAAGGAAAGGCTACCTGAGGCCCAATAAGATCAATATCGGCTCGAACAACTCCTCGAAATCGGCGAACATCGAGTGGCCAGTAGGGCTCAACTAGAACAAAGCCAACGACAACGCAAAGCCTTCATCGATCATCACCGGAAAGGTATGGAGAATACACTTACCATCGGCAAACCGGTACTGGTCTTCCAAACACGACTCGGTGCTATGCCAGGGAAATTATGATTCCGATGGACAGGCCCCTTCTGGATAATTAACGAGTTTAACGGCACATTCCAACTCGGCACACTTGCCGGAGACATCGTCAAAAGCTGGGTAATTGGATTCTGACTTCGACCTTACCACGGAAATACCCCAGATAATCCCTTCGCCGAGTCTCACGGCACGGACCAGTTCACAGACAACGCCACGAAGGAGGCCATGTGTCCCCATCGGTAAAATAATGACCTACCCACCAAATTTGTATAGTAGGAATAGTTTTAGCATTTAAATTAGCCTTACCTAAACTACCTAACAAATCACCCCAAATCACGACATTTTCTTAGGCGCACCAACTAGTCACCTTCACCTTAAAGTAGAATATTTAAGGAACATGCAACCCAGACAGGGCCTCCCCTCCGTGACTACCAAGAGGAGCTTAAGGCCCAGATCGCTCTGGCCGAGTTAGCAGAACAAAACCACAACAACATTATTGGCCAACTAGGGAACAAGCCGGGGGCTGTGAAGCTTACCTCAAGCGACTGCTTGATGAAAGCTCGGCCGCACTCAAAGCACAAGAAAGAGAGGTGATGAACCTTCAGGTCTCTATCACCGAAGCCAAAGAACGATTCATCAAAGAAGCAGAGAGGAATAGCCAACGGGAACGCGAGCTATTCGCAGATAACCAGGAATTACGCCGTCAACAAAGGGCATTACAAGAATTTGCAAACGAACACATGCAAAAGTTGAGGATCTCTGAAGAGCAAAGGGTGAAAATTTCTTATGCTTATCATTAGTTGCAAACAGAGGACATCGCCGCTAGGGAACGACAACGGGACTCTTGGAGACAAGAAATGGACGAAATTGTAGCTCAGCTCACCAAACGATACGAGCAGACAATCGCGCTCATAACCACAAAAGCAAAAGATAACCAAGCTACTCTGGCGCTCCTCGTCCACAAATGCCAAGAAGACGCCAAGGCCGCAAGGGAGGAAGTGGAAGTTCACCGAGCTAGCATCAGCATGGACGATACCAAAATAAAGATCCTAATCAACAAATATCGCCAGCAACTCACCAAGAAGATCGAGGACACGCTCGACCATGTATGGCATGAAATGGTCAGCCCAAGCCATTGAACTACACATATTACGCACGAACGCCGAGAACCGCAAGAAGGAGGGCCGAGGGTTCTACAAGATGGATGACACCAGCATCCAGACCCTCCGTGAAGACTTGACTGAGGAATATCATACCTTAGCAGCATCCCACACCGCGGCAATCGAGCAACTTCTAGAAGAATTCAACCATGATCAAATGATGTTCCATTAGAAGCCGAAGCTTACGAGGAGGAACGCCTAGCCACCATGATGAACAGAGCTCCCACGACCGAGGACCACGCACTAGAACCGCCAACAACAACCACCATGGAAGCCTGATAGGAGGGACCCGCCCCTACAGATCCCCACATCACAACCAAGCCACAAACTACGACCATGACCCTACCTGAATCGGAACCAACAGAGGGCGGCGCACGCGAAGACACTGTCATCCCCGACTCGGCAGCAAAACCCCCATCACCAACCCCACCTTCCGAGCAGCCAAACCAACCCCACGCCCCCAAGGATATCCTCGACATATTAGAAGAGGATTAAAACAAACCCATAAGCCCCTTGTATAAACGGGTAAATTTTGTAAAATTTTGGTTGATTTTTTGCAAAATCCGTGGTTATCCCTCCACTTTGTGAATCGTGGGTTCGACGGACGAAGTCCTGTCCCACGGGCGTGCCAGGTGTTGTCCATAGGCCAAAAATATAAATACATAATATGTAAACTCGCCGGTAGGTAGAAAAGTAGGTGAGGAAATAGGTAGAACTAGAATAGTCGAGTTTTTTAGCCCTCACAATCAGTCGATGGCTCAGCTCTGTCTAAAGAAGAAAACTATATAAATCGAGATCTACATACCTCGAGGATGGAGATACCTAGATTATTTAGCCAGATTAATATCGTAGCACTGAGCTCTACACAAATTGTTTTCGGCCGAGAGTCGTGCACTATAATCACTGTGAGCTTTCTCATTTAATATAAATCTCACTCTTTCTGTTCCTTCATCTATGTATTCTCCCCATACTCGTAAACCGAGCTATGTCTGTCATGATATGGCAAGACTTGAACCCATGACCTTATGCTACATGGGTCGAGCTCTTACCATTAGACTATGAATTGTAATTTATAAGATATTATTTTCATTTATAATTTATCATAGGAAATTGATGTATATTCCAGATCTCTCTAGAACATTCTAGAAGCTTCAGGATTATTCCTAAAAACACTATAAAAGGAGGCACAAGGCATTGTTTTGAACCAAATTGGTTCAACGCCAGTCTTAAGCCTTTTAGCCACCATTGTATATTCTCTTCACATAATACATATCTTTCTTATCATCACTCTCTCCCTCTCTCGATCTCTCTCTTTCTCTCCATCTCGCTCACTTCTTCCTTCTCTCGAAGGAGTTCTACACCTCTCATAGTACTAATCCTTCGTTTAGTACTAATTCCTTCTCTGTCTTAGTACTGTTCCTGACAGTTTGAACCAATTTCTCTACCTTGTGTCTCTCTCTCATTTCCTACTAATCTCTTATTCCTCTTTTCTTTCATCCCATGGCCACTGTTAGCTCTGAAGAATATCAATCTGTTTTCTCGGAATTTCAATGCTTGAAAGAGAAGTTCCATGCTTTGGAACAAGAAAACCAACAGTTGTTGGGGGATCTTCAGCAAATCTCCTTAGAAAAGCAGCAAACGCAACAACAACATGGGGAACTTGCGTTACGCGTGCAAGAACTTGAAGCAACCATCATAGCGATGCAACAACAAGGGCCCGGAACACAAGGGATTCATAAAGAAGCCAACATTGGCCTTCCCACGAAGTTCGATGGAACGCGATCGCAGTTTAGAGGGTTCCTTAACCAAGTACGATTAGTTATTCAAATGCTTCCTTCCCGATATCCCACCGATGCATCACGAGTGGGTTTAGTAGGCACTTTGTTAAGTGGCTCAGCATTGTCATGGTTCGCTCCACTATTAGAAAAGGAATCTCCGTTATTCAACAATTTTGAAGAGTTTCTAGGTGAGTTTAAAGCATGTTTCGAGGATACTGATAACATCAGGACCGCAATCAACAAAATTTGGCGATTACGCCAAGGTGACCGTCCAGCCTCCGCATACGCTGCAGATTTTCTCCTACTCACCGCCGATATCCCTTGGGATAATCAAGCGTTGATGGAGCAATTCCGTTATGGTTTACGCAACGACGTCAAGGATTTACTCTTGACCTTCCCCGAAGAGCCAAAGTCCTTAACAGAAGCAATCAGTCGAGCGGTGAGATGTGACAACCGCCTCTTTGAGCGACGTTCGGAACGACAGCTACAGATGCCGAGGGCAAGATCAGAGCCCACCTACGCCTCAGTGGTAGCAAGACCTTTTTCGAGGGAGTCATATAATGTGCCTCCAGCAAATACTCCGACTCCGATGGAGATTGACACTACACGTCGTCGAGGGCCATTATCCGAAGAAGAAAAGCAGTGATGCCGTACAAATCGATTATGTCTTTATTGCGGTGGACCAGGGCATATCGCCATCAATTGTCCCCATAGGCCAAGGAGACAGGTAAATCAAATCGTCACCTGTACTAAACCCGAGTCAAATCTTCCCTTCGGAGTGTCTGATAGTATTAATAGTACTAATAGAGTGTCAGATAGTATTCATAGTACTATTAGCCCAAGTATCTCAAATAAATTTGAAATCCTTAGTCAATTAGATGAAGAGTTAAACGATTGAGTCCAGCCAAAATAGGAGCCGTTTGGTTGGACAGCAGCCCTAGATCTGTATAACCCATTAGTGGTTCCATTCCTTCCAAGCAAGTTAGCAATGTGTTCCTAGCCCAAGTCATTGTTAGTACTAAAAGTACTCCCCCAGTACCCGTCCTAGCACTTTTACATTCCGGAGCTAATTCTTGTTTCATGGATCAAAATTTTGCCCAAGCTTCTCAGATATCCTTAAGAAAACTTCCTTGTCCCGCATCTGTAGTAGTCATTGATGGTCGTCCCATTGCTTCTGGGAATATTGTAGAAGAATCAGAACCCATTCAAGTTGTCCTAGGTAGTTTTGTGTGTGTAATATCATTTAATATAATTAGTAGTCAAGAGCATCCCATTGTCCTAGGATTACCTTGGTTTGAATTACATAATCCAACCATAGATTGGAGAACAAGAGAAGTCCGATATCGACCACCCCAAGAATCTACTCACCGAGTTTCGACCATTTCACTCCAACTACGCGAAGAAGGACCCAAGGAGGCAATGTTCCTATTTGCAATATCAGTACATCCTTCCAACACTATTAAGAAGGACTCCTCAGTACAACTTCCGGCAAAATATCATCCTTATGCCGATGTATTTGACAAGGTAAAAGCCGGTACCCTTCCTCATCACCGTCCCTATGACTGTCCCATCGATTTACAACTAGGAACCGAGCCACCATGGGGACCAATTTACAACCTGTCACCCACCGAGTTAGAAGTCCTTCGAGCCTACATAGAGGAGAACTTGGCAAGCGGGTTCATCCGTCATTCGAAATCTCCGGCCGGTGCACCCATCTTCTTTGTCAAGAAGAAAGATGGCTCACTTCGTCTCGTTGTTGATTACCACGGATTGAATAAGGTCACCATCCGGAATAAGGTCCCTAGGGAGGAAAGGATATGTAGGTTATGCCACATAGAGATAGAGGATGAGTACCATTTTACATGCAAATGCCCCACCTATGCCGAGATAAGGGCAAAATACCAAGACATACTTGGTTCCTCTCCCACCCTCCCTAAACTATTAGATACACTAGATATAAAGAAATTAGGTAGATACATCTTAGAATTGAAACAACACAGAGAGAATAAATTACAAAACATTGATAATAATGTTGCTAATGTTTACCAACACGTAACAAATGAAGTTTTTCAGGAACATGGGGAGACGATGAATGTCGACATACCTGCACCACTCGGGCTTTTCCTTGATGAAGCAGAAAATCAAAGAAGAACCAAACGCCCTCGGATGCCGGGTTTCAAAGCAACTCGACAAGATGTAGAAGCAATAAAGAAAATAAGGGAACGTGAACTACACCGCCTAGAAGCCATGGCTAGGGCACTCTATGCATCGGGACCATGGGTCACACCTACACCAAAAACTTTTGACCTCCCACTTCTTTTTGAGAGACTTGGGTGGAAATGAGATTAGGCCTAGTGCAAAGTTTTGTACACTACTAGAACTTTCTTAGCTTAAGCTATTTTCTTTTATTTTAGTTTTGATGATTGATTAAACACTCATTTTTGTTGTAACCCAATTGTCTCATGGGCCAAATTTGGCCTTAGAAGACGTTAATATATCTTTCTTTCTTTCTTTCTTTTCTTATATCAAGTCTTTTAGAGCGAGTTAATGGTGCCAGGTTTTTTACTAAAATCAACCTACGAGGAGCATATAACCTCGTGCGGATCCGACCGGGAGATGAATGGAAGACCGCCTTTCGCACGCGGTATGGGCATTTCGAGTATACTGTTATGTCGTTCGGCCTAACCAATGCACCCGCAGTCTTCCAACACATGGCAAATGATATATTCAGAGACCTCTTGGATATCTGTTTGATCATCTATCTGGATGATCTATTGATTTATTCGAAGACCCAGGAAGAGCACGATTCTCATGTACTATTAGTACTAAAGCGACTCCGCGAGAATGGTCTTTATGCCAAGCGAGAAAAATGTAGCTTTGACTGCAAGAAAGTGGAATTTCTAGGCTACGTCATCTCCTCAAAGGGCATCGCCATGGATCCAACTAAAATCCAAACTGTACTAGAGTGGCAATTTCCACGATCGGTACGAGATGTACAATGTTTTCTAGGTTTTGCTAACTTCTACCGTAAGTTTATACAGGATTACTCGAAGATTATTTTACCTCTCACACAACTTACGAAGAAGGGCCAAGCATTTCTTTGGTCCATCGAAGCAGATATGGCTTTTCGGCATCTTAAGAAAGCCTACATCAACACCGATTCTAGCTCATGTGTATACAAGCAAACCATTCATCATGGAGGCCGACGCATCAGATTTCGCCCTCGGTAGCATCCTTTCTCAACAAGGAGATAAAGAAGAGTTGCATCTTGTGGCTTTCCATTCGCGCAAATTCGATGTCGCAGAAATCAACTACGAAATACATGACAAGGAGTTATTAGCCATCGTGGATTCATTTGTGCAATGGCGGCATTTCTTAGAGGGCTCTCCACATCAGGTCATTGTCTTTAGCGATCATAAAAATCTTGCTTATTTCCAGAACGCTTGCGTACTAAATCGACGGCAAGCTCGGTGGGCGCAATTCCTCACGCGTTTCGACTTCAAAATCACATATCGATCGGGGAAGCATCAAGGAAAAGCAGATGCACTATCACGGCGTTCATATCTTGCACCTCGTCTTGGTGATGCAACATTTGATAATCAAAAGCAAGTAATCTTGGGACCAACATGATTGCACACGACGCAGATTTTTCACACCCCGATGGATTCACGGATTACCGATGACATACGTGCAACCTTGAAGACAGATAGTTTTTCTCAAGACATCCTGGCGCACATTGATACTTCTCGGGCATCCTGTTCTCAGTCTCAACAACCAGGTATTGACTACCGACAATTCGAATATCATGATGGTTTGTTATTCTTTAAAAACCGTGTATATGTCCCCGATTGCTCCTGTCGCCTTCAAATCGTCCAACATTGTCACGACACCCATACGGCGGGACATTTCGGTAGTACTAAGACGTTGGAGTTAGTGCAGCGATCTTTTTGGTGGCCCCATATGCGCCGTTTTGACAACGACTACGTTCAGACCTGTGATGCTTGCTGCCGAGCAAAGATGCCACGACACCATCCATATGGCTTGTTGGAACCCTTACCAATTCCAAGTAAGCTGTAGCAGTCTATTTGTCTTGATTTTATCACAGATCTGCCGGTCTCGAAGGGGTTCGATGCTATCCTAACCGTCGTCGATCGATATACGAAGATGTCACATTTTGTGTCGTGTATTAAGGCCATCACTAGCGAGGAAACCGCCGCCCTTGTCATGCGTGAGGTATTTCGGCATCATGGCCTCCCAAACAGTATCATCGGTGACCGAGGACCGCAATTTTTCTCCAAAATTTGGCAGCATCTCTTCAAGATGCTCAAGGTCTCTTGCAAACTCTCCTCCGGCTACCATCCTCAGACCGATAGGCAGGCGGAACGAACAAACCAAACGCTGGAGCAATATCTCCGATGTTTCCTGAGTTATCAACAGGACGATTGGGCCGATATTCTCCACTTTGCGGAGTTTGCGTATAATAATGTTATTCACTCCTCGACTCAGGTCTCCCCATTTTTCGCTTATACCGGTTTCCATCCTCGTTGGTCGGTGATCGACACCCCGGAGCTACCTACCAACCCTCGTGTCGAGGATCATTTGGAGAGGCTACACAAGATCCATATGGATCTCTCTACTCACCTTCGTCATGCTCAACACACACAGAAGACTTATGTGGATCGTCATCAGATTCCCTCCTCTTTTGCCATCGGAGATCGAGTATGGCTCTTACATCGTCACATCAAGACTACTCGATCGTGCGACAATTTGGATTATCGACGACTCGGTCCTTTCCGTGTTACGAGTAAGGTTAATGATGTCACATTCCGCCTTGATCTCCCTCCACAGCTTCAGATATATCCGGTTTTCCATTGTTCTCTTCTTGAACCTTATAAAGCAAACACCATTCCCGATCGTGTGACACCACCGCCGCCCTCGCTGGAGTTGGATGCCGGCCCAGAGTATGAAGTTGTTGCCATCCTCGATTCCAAACTCGTTTGCAACAAACTTTATTATTTGGTCGATTGGCTCGGTTATAGTCCGAGCGAACGTACTTGGGAACCCGTCGAGCATGTTGCTAATGCTCAGGATCTTCTTGCTGATTTCCAGCAAAAGTATTCGGACAAACCCCGTCCGCACTCAGCGCCGACTCGTTCCACTCGTCGTCTTTAAGGGGGAGATAGTGTCATGATATGGCAAGACTCGAACCCATGACCTTATGCTACATGGGTCGAGCTCTTACCGTTAGACTATGAATTGTAATTTGTAGGATATTATTTTCATTTATGCTTTATCATAGGATATTGATGTATATTCCAAATCTCTCTAGAACATTCTAGAAGCTTCAAGATTATTCCTAAAAACACTATAAAAGGAGGCGCAAGGCATTGTTTTGAACCAAATTGGTTCAACGCCAGTCTTAAGCCTTTTAGCCACCATTGTATATTCTCTTCACATAATACATATCTTTCTTATCATCACTCTCTCCCTCTCTCTTTCTCTCCGTCTCGCTCACTTCTTCCTTCTCTCGAAGAAGTTCTACACCTCTCATAGTATTAATCCTTCGTTTAGTACTAATTCCTTCTCTGTCTTAGTACTGTTCCTAACAACGTCTATGTCTAACGGGTTGTAGCCCGTGTACGCTCCTTGTTCCCATAACGTCTTCTCGGTGTAGAAGAGGCTTCCACATAACACGACCCCTTGATACCGATAGCCTATGGGCTCATCGAAGGTGTCCCCCCACCCCCCCCCCCCCCCAAGAAACGGTTAACAGTCGTCGGGGTGTTCAACCGCAAAGTTTGAACAATCATATCCGGATTGCGCAAAATCTAGTACCCTATTATTGGGCAATGCTTGAACATGAAAATGTACAACTATTGTTGGCTCAGCTTAACCATCATATAGAATTGACCACACAATAGGACACTAGACAGCATGTGAACTTATGTAAAGAAGGTCCTCCCAAAGGTCCAAGTTTGAGTACTATTGTAGCCACGTTATTACTTAACATTGGGAAAATGACCTTAATCAACTGACTAATGATCAAATAGACATTTAAACACCCATTTTGAAGCAAGTGAGACATGTTATCACCCTAATTCCTACACACTCAAACACATGGAGTTTTGGATGAGTGTTGAACAGAAAAAGAGAATATTGCATCAATGCGCCAAAAGCAAAAGAACGCGTTATTTTGGAATGTCCCACATATCAAAACATCATACGTGATTTTCAAGGATTCAAATAAACTAGCTTTCAAGAATGTTTAATGAGGTTAAAACCTTTGCAACACAAGGAATTCTTTTTGCTCGTCTATTCAACGACAACATCAAACTTGTGGCTGAGACGAACAATTAATTGAAGAAACCAGCTTATTCTTTCATTTAAGCGTTAAGTGTCTTTTGTATTTGCCATTCAAGTATCGCCTCAATAATCTATCTCAATCTTTTCTCTTAAAATTGGGGTGTTACTTTAGTGTTAGGTTGTGTATTTTTATCAGCCCAAGCAAGTACACTTTGTTTCCAATCTCACTAATTACTTTACTTTACTAAAAAAATATTGTGAAATGTAGGGATTGAACATGTGATCATCTTCTCTCCATCACTTGACCTTACAAATAGAGCTATGCCTACTTTACTTTCATTTCCTCTTAACTTAGGGTCGCACCTTGACACACTCACATATGTCAAAATCCCCCTCTGCATGCGCACACACATGTGTTATCTCTCAAAGAACATTGTAGAAAACAACGACAGCTTAATACCACCAACAAAATCCTATCCACTTTTTGTTATTCTCAACAAATATTTGCCTTTCACAATTCTTAATGGAGGTCTACAATTTGGGAACTGTGCACATGATTCCTCTTCTGGGGCATTCATATTTTTGAGAATATTCTTCCAATTTTTTATCTCTTTTGTTTTTACTTTCGTATGTGCTAAAAACAAACAAAATGTTTAGCTAGCACATTCATTCACATCTATTTAAGAAGGTAACCTTCATCCTTCAACCTTAAAAAGAAAGAGATATTTCAAGTTTTTAGAGAAAGAAAGGTATCGTTTAATGCATGCACACACATAATCTATTGTAACTCTATTCATTAACACCAGTTCATGACAATCTTGTCATTCATGTATTCATTAATTAAGTGTCAATCTTGGTTCACTAACTCACTTAGTGTTTCTCGATCTGGTTAATGTAGTTCCCTTCATGAGTTCTTGACAATGATTAATTTAATGCTCTCCATGGAATCTTGGCATGGTTCATTTAGATAAATGTTGATCATGTTAAATTTAGTTCTTGCTTGACCATGGTCAACTGCATTAGCTTAAGATCATATTAGGTTAGTGCATTTCTACAGTTGGTCGATGAAATGTGTTCAAAGAAATGACAAAAATATCCTTGAACCCAAGTTTTTCACCACCACACATGCCTCAAACATTATATATGAGCATTAAACAAAGAACGGAATGACATTTGGTTCTTGCTTTTATCATTTTTGTTCATTTGAAGATTTTTATTCCACATTTCAAGCATTAATAGTACTAACAAAAGGGAAACAATATCCTCATATATTCTTCTTTTTGTTCAAAGATGAGTAGCCTAGCTACCAATCACGACGACACAAAAACAAACAACCATGTCATTCAAAACACAAATGGCAATGTTGCCATTACCACAGGGAACAAATTCGTTAGAGTCATCGATCGGAAAGCTCGAAGCTACCTTAAGACACTTGAGCGAAGCTTTAGTTCCTCGTCTCTAGAAAGGTAATATTTTCAGTGTCCATTGAAATTTGATACAAAGTAGATAGAATCATGAAGATTCATTAGTTTGCATATACATATGTATATAGTTGTCATGAAAATTAGTTGAAAAGAATTATTTTATAAATGTGTTTTGGGTAATTTTCATGACATATCCGATAATACATCTGCTAAACCGTAGTTATTTACTCCTTTCTATCATTGCTTTTTATGATATATATATTTTTTATGTTTTTCAATGTAGATGTGAAGATCCTTCCTTTATGACCATAGAATTCCTCCAAACCCGACTTCAAGCGCAACGTACTGAGTATAAACTCGAAAAACAACGGTCACAACAACTGGCTAAGAAGGCATAAGTCACTTGTTTGGCATGAAAAGAACTAAGCAATAATCATGTACATCAACATATAATGTTTAATCAGAAATTTTGAACATCCACAAAAAGAATAATATTAATCTCCTTCATGAAAGATTTTAATGATTGTCTAAGATAAATTATTTAGTTCAAATTTGAGCTCTAATTACTAAACTAAGGCCTGATTTTTTGAAGTTTGGTTTCAGGTATTGGAGCTTCAAGAGAGACTAAATTGGGAAGTGCAACTAAGAAAGAAGATAGGTATATCTGAGAACGAGAATGACAATGACAATGAGAATATCATCTCCAATTGGGAATCACAAGACCTACAATATCTAAATGAGACTCTTGACATGAATGATAGTGAAGAATCAAGTCAAGAAGGGGGTTCATGCATAAGCTCTCAACCCATAATACAAGAAAAGGATCGTTATTGTGATGTATATTCTAAGATCTCATGCACGTGTATTCCGACGGAAATTTTCAATGGAGCTCATACCATAAGCCCATATTGCCATTGTGACAACCAAAATCTCAATGGTAGCAATTTCCATCTTACAAGGTAATAGATTGATTCTTCCATGAGTCTCTTGCTACTTAGGTAATGTGAAAAGTAATTTTTGTCATGACCATGTTTCATTTGGTTCCAACTTGTACCTACCAAGTAATATGAAATTGTGTTTGTGCTTTGTGGCCACTTTTCTAGATTATACCTATCATTGTTCACAAATATGTCGAGGATTTCAAGAATAAATAACAAAAGTTAAATCCCTTTTTTATAGGGAACAACCATGTGGTGATGGTGAAAGGGATGGGAATTGTGTGGACATGAGAAAGAACACAAGCATGGAGTACATGGAACACACAAATAAAGTGCATAATATGGAAAGTCAAATGCAATATTATCCTCTTCAACAATCTACCATCATACCTAGACCCGTTGATGCAAAAAAAAATTGTTTTGTGCATAACGAGGAATTCCATTCAACTCATAACTCATTCTTAGCTATGACAAAGTCAAATAATGCGCAATATCATCTGGATTTGAGGAGTTTTTCCGAAAGAGATCTAAATAGATCCAATGGTAACAAATTGAAGGGCATGCAGAATCCATTACGCAAAACTTTCTCAAATAGTTATACAGACATGATTAGCCACTCATTTGTCTCTACAACACATCCAAATACAAATTTGTCTATGGAAATGGATGTGCAATCAAAGATGGTTGATACAAAGATGATAGCATCAGAGTTGAACAAACATTTGTTGAACCTTTCCTATATTGACAACAAATGCCATCCCTTAAAATGTGAGGAAATAAAAAAGCTCAATAAGTTGAACCAAACAAATATTCAACAACCTAAAGATACTAAAAAATCCCATCACATTTTTCTTCCGTTGTTTGAGAAGTTCATTCCCAAACAACACAATTCGAACTCCTCTAAAATGCAATTGAAACATCATATGGATCAATTGGATCATCATAAGATGTCGTTAGATAGTGGGCTAGATAGGTTGCAAAATGCCCGTGAATGATTAAGACAAAGCCCTATAAGCAAAAGCTTTTAACGTCATATTGTAAACATGTAGAAATTCTTGACAAGAAATGTCAATAAACTCAAGGGGAGAAGGAGAAAGAATTGTGACTTCATACATGGGTTTCGTTACAATGATCGGAGAAACATGAACGATTTTAAATTCTCAAGGTAATCGCCACAAATGTTATGCATACAACAGCTAGTACATCTACATAAGTTTGTCTCAAAAAAACTATTGAGTTTGGAGTGGTATAACTCTCAAATTTACCGCAGGTTTAAATATACTTAAAAGATAAGCAAGTAGGTATCTATATTGTTGCATCTTCTCTATGGTGCAAAATGTGGTTTTATATATGATAATAGAACTAGTATGAGAAATATGGGGAATGACTTGACTTTGAATTTTATCAAGTGAATCAATGCCATACAATAAATCCATATCAACTTAGAGATGCACATCTTTCACTTGATAATCAAATTTGACCCCTCACATTTCCATTTCTCTTGTATATATTTTGCTACAAATCATCTCTCACTTGAATTCATTCACCTTGATGTCTTGTTCACCATATATACAAGATTTTCAAATATGTGAGTTTCGCCATACAAAGTCCTTGTCCTCAATGAACTTCAATAACCTTATCCTTATTACATCATCTACTAAATTCCTTTCTATACTGCAGTTTTTTTCTCATAATTGGCAGTAAATTAACGAATGTTTTTCTGAACACCAACTAGAATCCAACTATGGATGTATCTATACATCTGATTCACTATACATAGAACAACCAATCTTTTTAACAAAATCATATACTCATTCACCTTCATTAATATCAAAGACACGAGTTCACATTTCCTAAACCAAATTCCTTTATCACAAATTTAAATGTAAATACAATACAATGGAAAACATCTCACTACAATCTCTCTCAAACAAATAGGAGATCATTGATTATATATCATGATATTTCTTGTTACATTGACGAATCTGATATGAGAATACAAATACAATGACAAAGAAGGAATTCCTTTGCAATCATAACGCATAATCATTGACAAAAAACATATCCAGCATGATGGTGTGCATGTCACATCCAACATTTGCAACCACACAAAACAATCTCATGGTCTTCCTTTTATTCCTGTGTTGCGTTTTCATGTTTTCGATTTGTTTTAAGAATATGTCAAGCTGTATGGACAAAGAATAAAGTTGGTTTTACTTGGGGAGAGAAGATAATTTTAAGACAATAAAGCCCTTTTTTGGCCGAAAAAATTAATTCATTCACATCCTATTGAAGAAAGAATTCATTACATATTACAACCTCCCCAGTCAACTTTGTAGATCAACAATGGGCTTAGTATAAGAATAATTTATCTTCACTCACGAGTAGCTGCAAAAGACATTGGTAAATGAAATCAACCGGAAAAATGTTGCTTCCAGGAAGATATAGAATTTCATGGTTGCTACACTCTCCATTATAAGGATCACCTTTCAGCCTTGTGATGGTGATGGATTTTTAAATGATAGAGAGCAACTGCAAATAAGATAGGTATATACGTAACATAATGCAGCCACAAAACTAAGACTCAAGGGCATTACCCTAGTGGTTTAGACTATTGCTCTTAAAGCCCTAAAGGTTGAGAGTTCGCTTTCTTGCCACATATGGCCCCATTAAGGATTAAAATAAGAATTTCAGCTCTGTAACTCTGCAGGGATGGCAGACCCAAACTCAACCAAACCTCAAACCAGACAGAATAGAATGCACACCCGAGGAATGAGAGCATTCTTTTTCTCGATACCCCGAAGTCGGACTTGATTGCTTGCCATCAATGGTCAGCTCATAGGGGCATATATATATAAATATCTAAATCTTGTAACTCTTCACTTCTCTTGTTTCTAAAATCGCCTTGGAGAAAGTTGGCGAGGTGACGGTGGCATTCGTTGTATCACTCTTGGAGGCTCACCTGACCTCATCCTTTTGTTTGATTGAAGTGGTGGAGACCTGTAAAAATACCACAAATAACAGCAAAGATGTTCTTTCTTCATCCACTGAAAGCTAGCAACATTGCAAGCTCTTCTCCATTTTTCATTCATATATTTCAATACAATGGGGAAAAAAGACAATAGGTTCTACATTTCACTCATCAGAATATCTCCCAGGATCTCCCCCTTGGATTGGGTCAAATTTTACCCTTGGCTTTCAAAACATTCATAAGAATATCCCCAAGTTTTTCTTTTCAATTACGTAAATACTCGTCAATTTTAATGAGGTGTAATAAGCGATCAATTTATAATGTAAGTTTGCTACCCCTGTTTAGAAACTAACAAGGTGATTAAATATGTTACGTCTATCTATCACAAACAAAAATTAACCTAAATTGATAAAAGATAATGCTATGTAAGCCCAGATTTCTGAGGGTATTTTCGGTTATTTTTAAAGAAAGAGGGATATTCTAGCAATTTTTAAAACAGACGCTATGCAAAAAAGTGAGTTAGGGGTATAAAACCACACCTAGGAGGATTCGTCCTTTTCAGAGGTCCCCATGATTGTGATGACACTGTGACAGACCTCAATGCTTCATCTGCAGCCTGTCATAAACAAGACGTAATTACAGATATGGTAAAAAAAATGCTTTAAAAACTCAAATGATTTTATTATGAATACTTCTTGCTTGCACTTAAAAATGACCACTGTTGACAAAAGTAAGCAAAAAAACCAAATACTTTTGACATACCTTTTGCTTGGCTTCTTCCCAAGAATGTCCATTTCCCTTTCCCATGACACGACCGGCAATTTCAACCTTTGACCAACATATATTCATTGTAAGTGATACCTTATCAGAAATCTATAATATTCTGGAGGGGCATGGCATGTATACTGGAGAACAACTTACTTGACATGTATATCCTTGATCTGAACTTGGAAAACCTGAAGATGGGTCTTTAAAAACAACATTCATTCCCTCCATTGTACACTGGATAAACAACACATTACACATTCACACACAGATGTTATTGTCCATAAAAATTATATTCATATGTTAATTGCTTGAGTGTAAAGTTATACCAATAAAGCTTCTAGTCTGTGACCTCAAGGTTGTGCGTTTAAGTATCATGAGACTTGTCTAATGTCATATTCTTTGTAAAAAGCAGTCATGTTTTTAGTTCACATAACACTTCTCTGCTAGAAAATATGGCTTTACAAATTCAATTTCCACAACCAAGGGTAGAAAACAACAGCACCATCTTTTCTAGCAGGATGCTAAGAAGGTTGATTTCATCAACAAAAGAATGTTTTCTTCTAGAGATACAAGCTTCCATCACCAAAAAAACAAATCATTATTCCCTATGCACCAAAATGATAACACTGGCTTTCATAATGCATGTGTTACAAAGGCAGATTCATCAACAAAGGGAAGCTTTGTTTCTAAAAATTTGTACTAGTTCCAAACAAGCAAACCAATAAAAGTGCTCTTACATAATCTTTCAAAGCTGCAACAGGATTCTGCACTCTGTTTTCTTCTGGAAACCGCCACATGTCCAGATATGTTGCATGCCCCGAGACACTAGCAATAGGTGGGGGTGTCTCTTCATTGAATGTTGGATGCCCTATGCCTGTGCCAAAACGAGGATCCCTTGAATTCCAATCGGGTGCAGATTTATCACTTGAATAGAAACTTGTAAGTCTTCCTTGACCAAGTGCATTTATAGCTTGACCAGAGTGGGATATAAACTTGCCTTCAGACAAAAGAGTACAAATGGAGTTTAAAATCTCAGATGTTACCAATCTGTTCACAGTGGGTGGAACAAAAGAAAACCACTTACTAGCCATAAATCTTAGAGAGTTGTCTGCAGCCTTGTGTTGCGCCTCTTTCTTTGTCCATCCTACACCTTCCCCTACCTTATCGCCACCAAAAAGAACCTACAGGTTTGAAAGGATACCATATGGAAGGTTATCATTGTGATTTCCTGAATGGGAGTAAAAACTCAATCAAGTAAATAAAATATTGACAATACCTCTACAGAAAATTGCAGCTCTTTTGTTGTGTTTACCAAGGATCTAAACTCCAACTGTTATAAAAACAGAAGCAAAAATGGTCTCAAATCATAAATCTTAACCAAGAAAGACTCCTAACTAATAATATAAAAAGAATACGAAATTTGCATTCACTTCCCTATACAAGAGAGCATAAACAAACAAGATGGCAATCTACCTTTGTATTACACTTCTGCGCAATCTCCTGTAAGACAGCAACAGGATTGGGCATATTTCCTCCAGCATTTTGCCTCATCTGATGATCCCGTTGATTCAAAACAGAACTATCACTTTCTGCAAATAATCCAACTCATCATCATAACTATGGAAAACAAACGATCATGTACACGATAATATATATGTCCTATGTGTTGAATAATGCATATAACCTGTATATACATGTTCCCTAAACATGGTATCAGGCCTTTGTTTCTCATCTCGAGGATACACCTGTGTAAATGCTCAAGAACAAGCACTTATCATTATCTATTGTTAATGGGAAGGAAATCCTTGAAAAATGTATGCAAATCTTTATGAACTACTAAATGTATACCTGGGGAAGTGCATCAGCACCCATGCGCTCACCATACAAAGGTGGACTATGAGACAGCTGTTTTCCAAAAGAAGGTGATTCAGGCTCCAATATGAGTCCCGAAGAAGTCCTTGACACTTCTCCTGGGCTCATCTCTTCTTCAGCTCCCAACCAACCACCAGCTGGGGCAGGGGCAGGAACCACTACACGCAAATGCGATGTCACCGGAACTGTCAATGCCTCTTGAAAGGTATGTGTATATTGAGTATCTTGTCCATGCTGAAGAATCAATAGTCTTCTCCGGGTGTCGGGATCCAGCTCAGACTCTGGTACCTCACCCTCTTCTCGTAGAGGTGAGCCTTGATGTGAAGATTCGAACACATTAGATGTTGATGGTGAGAGAGATCTTATCCCTGCCATCAGCCTGCTTGGAACACGGGACGGATCGTGTTTGTCAGTCAGTTGTGTGTCAACAAAAGATGACTGAGGCCTTGGCAGGGGAGGAGGAAATACACCAAGTGGAGCCAGGGGTGAGGCCACATGCATAGGTGGTGGTGGCAACATTGGTTTCCATCCTTCGCTTTCTACTGGGATACTTGACAGCATTGTTGAACCACTTCCAATTTCCTGACATATTTCAAATATTTTCTTTAAAATAATGTTGAGCCACAGCATCGTCTCATCATAATCAATCTTTAATTGTCTTTAACTTAAGCATTGCTTTTTATTCTGCAACCTGAGATTGCATATTTCTTTTATTGATGTTCGGGCAAATATTATGTTGTGTACACTTGATTTTGTCAAAAGTGAAATTAGGCCTTCAGAAGATGTTGATATAATTTTCTTTCTTTTAATGACTGGCAATACCTTTCTCACTATAAATATTTCACATTCTAGATATCATTAATCCACACATAGAAATGTTTAGTTCATAAGAAATACTTATTCAAACCTCTGCTAGTCTTTTTCCAACTTCAACATCTGTCATGCCATCTGGAAATTCTTTATTTTCATTAATAGCATCAGCAGCACCCCCAGTTTCTTCCTGAGAAGAGAGTGAAATGAGGCTAATATACAATAAGAATAAATTAAAACTTGTATCAAAATGGCAGATTTCAGACTCACAAACGCATATATTAATTTCAGGAATATATTACAATCATGGTGGGAAACCTCATTGTGCGGTGAAAACTGACAAAAGATATACAAGGAAGTGAATAGGTAGGTGCTCACAATATCTTGTGACTAGGGATGTGACTGAAGACATTCAAAGAGAAAGGTGTAGATGTGACTTTCAATATCCAATTAAATGTGGAAGTAAACATAAATACTGCCCCAAACAGAGCTTTAATCCAGAATGTGGAGCTGAAGTGGTTTGACCATAGCTCAGAAAACATAAAGCACAAAGCCTGACCTGTGTATATTGATCGTGGCTGAAGAACACCAACCATGCAGCTAAGTAGGCAATATAACTTATGGAATTATGTGCAAAGAAACATGGTTGTAAGATGGTAACATGAACTATTATTCCATCAATGCATCTACATAGTACAACTGAAAAGTGAAAAGTGAAAGCTTGCAAGAGCGTAGTGGCTCCATCAGAACAAATGTTATTTAAAAAGGAGAAAACTCTGGCATATTGTTGCCTTCTCTGCGAATCGAAGGGTTTTACATGTTCCAAACATCACTCCAATGAGTATCCCAAAGGTTGCAACCAAATTTTAGGGATAGTTGATCAATCTTAAATGAATTCCCTTGATGAAATACTAACTATCATTTTATTTGAGTTTGTTGAGAATGTTTAAAAGTTGTAACGGCTAGCCCAACGGCTAGTTAGTTCCAACAGCTAGTTAGCCCAACGGCCAGATCTTGGCCTTTATAAAGAGGGACTTCTCCTCATGTAAATATAAGAGATCTCTGTATTTTCTCCCTCCAATGAATGTATATTACAGAACAGATGTGCTTTCTCATATTTCTTTATGGTATCAGAGCATAGATCCGCCCCTCTGCAAAACCCTAGATCTGTCCTCTGCAAAACCCTAGATCTGTCCTCTGTAGAACCCTAGATCTACCCTTCTGCTGAAATGACAGTGATTGGAACAGCACTGTCCTAGCATTCAAGAGAGGAAAGGGGGATTTTTGTTTCATTTGGGATGACATTGCTATGTGATTGAGAGGTGACTTGGAAAAAAAAAAAAGTCAGAAGAGGAAAGCAGAGATAGGCCAAGTTGACAAGATGGATGATGTGTTCTCAAAATTGAATGAAGATGAGGTGAAAACATTGGTGAAATACATGAAACAGGCTGAGATAGTAGCATCTGGAGGTGTGACAGGAATGCAACCACCACCCCGACTTGAACTCCTCCCAGTTGAGTTCAAACTCGATGGACCAGCCACATACTTGAGCTGGTCGCGTCGGATTATAGGTGCCTTGGCAGGAAGAAGCCGTGACGGCTACCTTACGGGAGAAGAGAAAGAGCCTCCTATCAAAACGAGCAATGAATGGAAAGCATGGAGAGCTACCCACATGTCATTGTACACGTGGCTCCTAAACTCCATGATTCCATCAATCGCCACAACAGTTGATGGAATTTTAAGTGTAAAGGAGATATGGGAGAAATTGCAAAAGACGTATGCAGGGAGGGGAAACAACATGAGAGTATTTCAAATCGAGCAGGAGATTGATGCTGTTTGCCAGGGAGATAGGATGGTCCAGGAATATGCCATAGAGTTGGAGCGTCTATGGGCAGAATACGATCATTTCTCGCCTGTGACAGTGTGCAATGATCCTCAGTGTAAGAGCAAGGAAATTTCTGCTCAAAGAAGAACTATGCAATTTTTGAAACATCTCAACCCGTCATTTGATCAAAGAAGGGCAGTTCTTCTAGCTAAGGCAGAAATTCCTACACTTGATGAGGCAATCGCGACTATGATACAAGAGGAGAGTAGAATGAAGCTGCTCTCTGACACTACCGGACTTCCAGGGGTACGATCGGCACTAATGGTGTCCAATACAAGCGGAAGTGAAAATCGAAAATGCTACAATTGTGGTGAAGCTGGTCATTTCAAGAATGCTTGCCCTAAACCATCTAAGGAGAGAGAATATGGAGGACGTGGACAAACTAGAGGTCGTGGTCGAGGGGGCCGAAGAGGTGCACGAGGAGGTTACCAAGCAAACTTGATGGTAGCAAAAGAAGAGGAAGGAACTAAGGTGGTGTTCACCGAAGAGGATCAAGCTCTCTTAGAAATACTTAGGAGGAAGCAAAGAGCCGCAGATGATACTTCATTCATGTCAAGAGGTAACACTGCCACCTATGCTTATTCGGCCACAAGTACTAGCAACACAAATACTCTTGCCTCTACACCAGAATGGATAATTGATTCTGGTGCATCTAGGCATGTGACGGGTAATGCTAGTGAATTCTCCTCATATACTCACTTATCAATGCCAGAAAGCATTCAAATTGCTGACGGTACTATACAACCTGTAGTGGGTATAGGTACAGTAAAATGTACCGACTCTGTGACATTGTCTAATGTGTTGCATGCTCCTTCTTTCCCAGTAAACTTATTATCTATAAGTTCTATCATACACCAACTAAAATGTGTTGTTTCTTTTGATATTCCCAAGGTGATATTCCAGGAGAAAGGGACAGGTCGGAGACTTGGGACTGGCACATGGCATAGTGGACTATGGTATTTGGATCGTGAAGGGCTGGATTCAGCATTAGCATCTATGGTAGAGGGAATAGATGTAAGGGGATCTAGAATGAGTTATGAGGACTTGTTAATACTTCATCACCAACGCATGGGACATGCCTCTTATGGCATTTTGAGTCGGGTGTATCCACACCTTTTTGAAAAGGCGGATAAAACAAAACTTGTTTGTGATGCATGTGAATTTGGTAAGCTTACTAAAAGTTCATATGCTAGTTCGGGTCATAGGAGTTCCCATGCATTTGATGTAATACACTCCGATGTTTGGGGACCATGTCCCACAAGTTCTATTAATGGATATCGATATTTTGTCTCTTTCATTGACTGCTTCTCTCGTGTGACTTGGTTATATTTGATGAGGAAAAAGAATGAAGTATTTGCTTGTTTTAAAGATTTTCATAGAGCAGTTCAAACTCAATATGGTGCAGTAGTAAAAGTGTTGAGGTCTGATAATGGAACAGAGTATGCTAACATGACATTTAGGGCATACCTCTCAGATCAAGGAATACAACATCAAACTACATGCCCATATACACCAGAACAAAATGGAGTAGCAGAGAGGAAGAATAGACATCTTCTAGAGGTAACGAGAAGCATGATGATTTCTATGAATGTCCCAAAGCAGTTGTGGGGACAGGCAGTTTTGACGGCTGCCACATTGATCAATAGAATGCCCTCTAGAGTATTGGAGTGGAAGTCTCCATGTGAGTTGTTGCAAGGCAATAACTCTGGAATCCTTCCTTTGAAGGTGTTTGGATGTGTGTGTTTTGTAAAGGACAGTAGACCATCAGTAGGAAAACTTGATCCTAAAGCTGTAAAATGTGTATTTGTGGGATACTCTGCCACACAAAAAGGCTATGTTTGCTGGAGTCCAGTAGAGAAGAGATTATTTGTGAGCATGGATGTGCATTTCAGAGAGTCAGAGCCATATTATAAACAAGGGGTAACTTCACCCTTTGATGACTTAATTCAGACTGAAAATATGAGGGAAGGAGATAATTGTGAGAGGTTGCTAAAAATAGGATCAATTCCTTTGCTGATCCCTACATCAGCTGAGAAAGAAGTGAGCGTAGGAGGTACGGAAGAAGAAGGAAACGAAGACGAGGAGCCTATATGTGTTGGGACTCAAGTTGAGGGGGAGCTAAAGGTGTATACAAGGAAGAGGAGGCAGAAAGACGGAAATGTGAACACGTCTTCAACACCACATGTGCCATCAAGTTCCATGTCCCGACCTGCCTCGACTTCTGAAATACCTACAGAACTCCCGAACCTAGAAATCACAGGTGATATGATTTCCTCTCCTTCTCCTATCGAGATTAGGAGGACCTCTCGCAGTAATGCAGGGGTCCCTCCTGATCGTTATGGTTTTCCTCATGATATTGCTCAGTTTATCTCTTATTCTAACATATCAGCTACACATAGAGCATTCATTGCATCATTAGACTCTGTCACTTTACCCAAGTGTTGGCAGGTTGCTAAAGAAGATCCAAAATGGAAAGCAGCCATGCAAGAAGAACTCGGAGCTCTTGAGAAGAACAAAACTTGGGAGATTGTGTCACTACCACCGGGAAAGAAGGCGGTTGGGTGCAAATGGGTGTTTACAATAAAACAGACCCCAGAGGGAAAAATAGATCGATACAAGGCACGATTGGTGGCTAAAGGATATAGTCAGACATATGGCATTGACTATGATGAGACTTTTGCACCTGTGGCGAAGATGAGCACTGTTAGAACACTTATTTCCTTAGCAGTGAATAAGGATTGGAAATTACATCAATTAGATGTAAAAAATGCATTCCTTCATGGAGAGTTGATGGAGGAAGTGTACATGGATGTTCCCCCAGGTTTCGGTACAATTCAAACAGTAGGTAAGGTTTGCAAACTTAGGAAGTCGCTTTATGGACTAAAGCAATCTCCTCGAGCCTGGTTTGACAGGTTAAGAAGGGCTATGGTGGGTATGGGATACCAACAGACGAATGCAGACCATACAGTGTTCTTTCGACAACACAAGGACCATACTACATTGCTTGCTGTGTATGTGGATGATATAATTATCACAGGTAACGATGAAGGAGAAATTGCCCAACTGAAGATGCAATTGGGTAAAGAGTTTGAGGTGAAGGATCTAGGATTGCTACGCTACTTTCTTGGAATTGAGGTAGCTCGTGGAGCAGAAGGAGTTGTTCTATCTCAGCGAAAATATGTACTTGATCTTCTCAAAGAAACTGGAATGTTGGGTTGTAGGCCTGTAGCTTCTCCAATCGACCAAAAGATCAAGCTAACTGAACTTACGGGAGAGAAAGTTGATCGTGAAAGGTATCAAAGATTGGTAGGTCGGCTGATTTATTTGACCCACACCCGTCCAGATATCTCATTTGCAGTAAGTGTGGTAAGTCGCTACATGCATGATCCGAGGAAAGATCATATGGATGCAGTGTACCATATTCTGAGATATCTCAAAGGTGCCCCAGGGAAGGGATTAATCTTCAGAAAACATGGTCATTTTAACATTGAGGGCTATTGTGATTCTGATTGGGCCAGTTGTGCTGATGACAGAAAATCCACATCAGGATACTGCATGTTTGTTGGAGGCAATCTAGTCTCTTGGAAGAGTAAGAAACAGTCAGTAGTAGCAAGGTCAACAGCTGAAGCAGAGTATAGAGCTATTGCTATAGGAGTTGCGGAGATGTTATGGCTGCGAACTCTCCTAGTAGAACTAAAGGTGAATCAAGAAAATCAGATGATGTTGTGGTGTGACAATAAGTCAGCAATCAGCATTGCCAACAATCCGGTACAGCACGATAGGACCAAACACATCGAAATCGACAGGTTCTTTATCAAAGAAAAGCTTGATAATGGAATATTAAAATTGAGTCATGTTTCTACTGAACATCAAGTAGCAGATTGTCTTACAAAGGGACTTGGGCCAGTAAGTCTTACTAGATTGTGTGACAAGATGGGCTTAGTGGATATTTTTCACCCATCTTGAGGGGGAGTGTTGAGAATGTTTAAAAGTTGTAACGGCTAGCCCAACGGCTAGTTAGTTCCAACAGCTAGTTAGCCCAACGGCCAGATCTTGGCCTTTATAAAGAGGGACTTCTCCTCATGTAAATATAAGAGATCTCTGTATTTTCTCCCTCCAATGAATGTATATTACAGAACAGATGTGCTTTCTCATATTTCTTTAGAGTTAATTCAGAAATCTCGCATTGGTAAGACATAAGTTAGGTAATTGGTTCTTTAACACATAAAATTTCAAATTGATCATACGAAGATGCAAATATTGAGACAAACGAGGGGATCCACCTATGCCAATAGAACACATATCACTAGAATATGCATGCATAGGGTTTACACATTTCTTATTCATGCATAGTCATCTTAAGTTCAAACAAACAGACCTCTAGCAACCAGAAAAGAGCGAGAGTATTTGCACCTCTACTATCATGTAGCTACTGACAATTGGTGGAGGTGGCAAAGTAAAAACCTCTGCATCAAAATCAACATCAGCCATCTTCTTTGATAAAACTTCATCAAGATCCCTGCAAATTTTTCGTAGAGGATCCTAATTAATAAATCTGGGAACAAATAATTCCAAATCACACAAAAGCAACCAAGACCTAGAACTAGAAAGAGGAGAAAAAAAACAATGAATCCACAGCATATGATAGCTATGGAATTCATAAATTGGTTGACATCTGTATTGAATTGGTTGGCATGTATAGCGCAAAAAGATCAAATCTTCTAGGCTTAGAAATTTGCATAGTGTATATAATTGACCAATGAGGGAGGCTAAGAAAGAAATAAGAAAGAAAAGAAAGCTATATCAAGGTCATTTAAGAGGCCAAAATTCTCTATAAGATAAAACAAGAGATTACATCTTGAAACGTTTTTCTTATCATTGGGAACAACAAATCAAAATAAATATAGCTAAAACAATGATACCAAAAAATCCAGATATCACGGCAATTAAGGTTCTGAATTTAGATAGATTGAAATTTCTGCCCTCGAAAAATCTACAACATGGACCACTCTAAGATGGAGATCTCCAAGGCAAGGGATGCACCAATGGTGCAGGCAGATAACGGCCTTTATTTGTCCACAGAGACTGAAATATGATCTATGTTACAGGGAAGAAAGAAAAAATAAAGATATAATAAAGTCTTTTAGGAGGCCAAATGGAGATGTCAGATTGAATGAGAGATTACACCATAAACTATTGTTGCATTTTTTTAGAGCAACAAATCAACATATATAGAATTAGATTAGTAGAACTGCCTCAGTCACTAGATATTCTCATGCAGATAGAGAGAGAGAGAAATGGGCCATAGTTGAGATGGCTGTGTCAACTTTTAGGACACTATGAGGTCATTCGTTTGATACACCAATGTGGCATAGTTTAGGAAAATATGGTGTACCAAATATGTGTAAAAGTAAGGATTTGAACCCAGGACCTTGTGTTGGTAGACTAAGTAGCTTACCAGTGGTGTCGGCCCTTTAGGATGCTTTCATAGTAAATAATGAATGAGAGAGATAAAAAAGAGAGACATAGTTTGTGTCACTTCTCCAAAATATGATGGACAAACTCTTTCATTGTAAACAAAGCCTAGACCAAATTTCCGGTTAATTATAATTTAAAAAATTATGTTCTCAAGTTATTGACAATAGGAATCTAAAAAAACTTACATCACATATTAGTTAGTATGGCTTTGTAAAAATAGCTTAAAAAGTAAAGAAATACATAGTCATGGAAATATGTAAATTTTAGGTAAAACATGCCAATGTAATTTTCTCCTAAAGACAGAAGATCGACAGGTTGCGCACCTGAAGAATCCAGCGCGTACATTGCAAGCTACATTTCTAGCAACACATAGTATTGGAACTGGAGTACTTGTCTGAAACATAAAATATCCGCACTATGTCTTCATACAAAAAGTACAAGCATAAAAATTGCTATTATATCAACAACTAAATCATACCTCTGCTTGTGGAGCATAATATGGTGCAAAGGCTGGTACAACATGAACTTGGGGCTGATCTTGATCTTCCCAAACTTTAAGTCGATCATCAATCACCATAGCCATTTTCGAGTGGCAGTTCCCACCAGAGAACACATTATTTAAAGATTTCTTCAAGCCTGATTAGGTAAACACCATGCACAACAATTGAATTTAGAAAGAAAACTACAACGAATGAACACAAATGAAAGTAAATGAAAAGTGAACTTCCCAGATTACCTGACTTAACACAAACCACTCTATCAGTCATCTCTTTTGTATTTATTAGTTCAGCATCTGGATCAAGCAACCTCCACATCTCTAGTGCATATTCTCTTTCAGCCATCGTACACACAAAGACCTCAAAACGTTTGCGTCCTTTGGCAGTCAAATAGCTCCGGAGCTCTTCCCAAGCTGGGCGCAATCGTACCAACACACTAGTATCCCGGATCTATAACATAAGATTATGTTATACTACATGCCAAAATGAACCAGCACTTTCAACATCTTACGGATTCAAATAAATTCTATGCCATAACTTTTATCATATGAGAAAAAAAGTCAAACTAGATCAATTGTAGTGTGTTTTGCTCACATTTGGGTTGATGCGTGTGAAGATCATGTTACGATCATCTAGTCTAACCACAGGGCGTTTCAGAGGGAGAACTCCCCCGACTGATGAAGCCACCACTTCCACTTGAGCATTCACAAATTTCTCGCCAATATTATCCCACACACGATCTTCTTCTATGTATTGCTTGAGCATTGTCCTATCTTGCATGTATCTCTTAAGTTCAGAAGACATTGCCAAAGCTTTCTGTGATTCTGAATCTCCTTTGAGTTTAGAACCAAGCGCATCTATGCGATCTTCAAAGGAACGCATCGTATTTGCAACAATCAGAGTCTCGTCTAGATCAAAAACAAGTGCCAAGCACCTCAAATTCAGCATGGAGAGGCAAGACTTGTACAATCCTGACGGTATTACAAAACCCCAGAAGCAGGGGGCCTGCTTTTTATTAGCATTCACTGCCACTAAATGAATCTCCATCCCTCCTACTGCATAAATAATAGCTGTCTGAAATGGAAATCAAGAATTAAGTTCATCATGATACATGCAGGAAAAGAACTTGTAAATATACAATTTGCAAGCTGTACATTCCTAAGCCTGCAGTGCCCAATGCATATACTTAAATATGAAATATTTTCGTTTAACCCTCTTGGGGGTTCACAAAAAGAGCATGGGTAAGTTAAATTCAATAATGTAAGTTGGATTTCCAAGAGTGTTGAGCACCAAATGTATCTTTCTATCCACTATGAGCATCTTAGGCTTGCTTTCCACGCAGATTTGGTGATATGGATGTAAGATCACATCCCACATACCAAGCACATAGACTCTTCTTTCCAAAATACCATATTGATATTAACTTCCCTATTTTCTGGATCCACCATGGACAGTATGCTACAATCCATTTGTAGTTTCCAAGTTAAATCACTCTTCATAAAATAAGTAGAGTTTTATAGAAACAATATATATGAGTTTTCAATTTCATGCAAGCTAGATAATAAAGCATGAATTTGCAAACCTTTGTGTGCTCAAACAATTTATGTAAATTTCTACTAAATGCCAACATCAGCTTATGTATTCAGCTGAAATGAATATAGCACCCTCAATAGGAGGAAAATTATCTTACCTTTAATTCCTTCAGACATGCTGAATGTATCATTGCAAATTCGTTCAACCCATTGTAATTTTCCAAAGGTTCAAGCTTGAACGAGACACCTTCGTTTGCAATAGTATGGAGAACTACCAATGGGGCACATCGATCACTTGCAGTTGAGAAGGATGAAATCCTGACGTCTTCTCCAGCCTTAAAAGGTAGAAGGTTCTTTTGTGGATATATGGTCACATCACCAATACAAATATCACCATTATGAAGTCTAATCCTAAAACCACCAGTCTCTCCCATGGTGAATTCACACCTTACTCAAGATCAACCAATTCATCAATGACGACCTGTCTACCCCTACAATGGAGGAAACAACCAGCACAGATTGTGCATTACAGCCTGTTTGGTTATTTCTATGCATTTGATGGTGCCTTTATGTTTATGACTGATGAGCTACACCAAGTCCTTTTCTTCATTTGATTCCAGCATCATCATCCATCTCTCTCTCTCTCACACACACACAACAAATTCATCAAAATAATGAGATTTCGTATTTTTTTTCTTTCCAAGACCCTATGATGTAGCAAATCCAGTATATATCCACAAACAATTCACCTTCACTTTTAATGTTGAATCCAGTATATATCCAGTATGTTATCTCAAAACCAAATGCAAATGCCCCTCACTTTTAATGTTGAATCCACTCTCTTTTTTTCTGTTGAAAGATATGTTAAAAGACCACTCCACCTTCATGTGAAAGCCCTAACTTGCATGTTTCTTTGTGAAAATCTTTACTTCAAAGTGTCCACCTTCTTGCTAAAGAGCTTATTTAGCATGCCCACCATGTCCTTATGGTCGTGTGTATGAATCATACAACAACAGAAAGTTAGTCCAAAAACCCTAACTGATAGCTTTGTACTACAAAAAGCTCCACTTTGTGTGTTTGTCGTTGTTTAGTTTGGCTATGAACTGCAAAAAGTAACCCTAAAAACAGAGGCCCGTGTCTTCGTTTCTTACTTTAACCACGAATTTTGGCCAAATCATGATGAAAATTTTAGAGGTTTCTTTAGGGCAGAGTTGAGGGCAGGGGAAAGGACAAAGGCAGAAAAGGCATCTATGTTTATTTTTTTCTTTACATGTTTAGTTAGGTATTTACAGCGAGTCTCTTAATGTTTTCCCCAGATACGGTTTGCTCTAATCGTGTAGATCTTTGTCGTTCTGTAACGGAGATCTGAGAACCCTAAACACGGAGATGGAACCCTAAACAAAAAAAGTGGAGAGTTAATGAATGGGTAGAGAATCCATTTCCTGAGTAAAGGGCGGATGCAGAATCGCGAAGGAGTTAGCAAAAGATTCAAAAAAA